>NC_062221.1:45549528-45852558 GCF_902686445.1 Sciurus carolinensis
ACTTAAATATTCTCTGGTGATATATATACACCATATATATAGAAGTAAAGAAAAAAATCTTTTCTTCTTTGTAGTTGAAATTACAGTATATTTAGAGGTATAAGGAGCACAGTAAATTTGAAATGGAGAATATTCTACCACTCATTCATTGACACTGTTGACCTAGATGAGTTTAATATCTAGTGTCAAAGGCCATGAATGATATTGGCATAAAAGTGGCAATATTAAGGAAATATTTACTTGGGGAAACTGAAAAATTATCTAGAAGTACAGTTTTAAAAACAAAAAGAGATGGCATTTGATGCCAAAAATATAGAAAGAACATTCAAGAATGAAGACATGGTACAAATAAAGACAGAAAAATGTGAAAGTTAGAAGGATCCAGGGTATGACAGTTTGCCCTGTGAAACTGAAACTCATTTTCCTGGTTAGGAATGGCTGAGAAAAAGTTAAAACCATGCTATAAAAATCTTCATATGCCAATGAGTTGTTGTGAGAGCCTACATGATCTCAGGCAGTGTTTGTTTATGTATCATTTGGCAGGTTATGTGTGTTTATATATTAACCAACTGACATGTCTTGGTTCTGTGAATTACTAAGTAAATATAAGATAGGAAAATTATATAAAGATTGATGTCTTTTATGTAGAAGTCAACCACTTGTGGAATCCAAACATTCAAAAGGTGTTTTCTAGCCATTACTTACTTAAATACTATCTTATGGAGATAATAAGGTATAAATAAGAAAATTATTTTTCTATTACCATAAAAAAGTCTCTTTTGAATATTATTTAACTGTCAGAGAAATACTAGTACATAGAAACCAGAAATACTTTAAATCCCATGATACCATTGCCTAAAGTTTTACCTAGTAATACAAAGATAGTTTCAATATAAATAAATCATATTAATGAATGGATCAGTAAGGTAGTATTTTGCTAGTTGGTAAAATTAAACTTATTAAATTTATTTATGCTTGAAATTATAGAAAGTATATGTATTATTGGGATACCATGTGATATTTCAATACATGTATACATTGCATGATGTTTAAATCAAGTTAAGTTTACCTCAAACATTTCTCATTTCTTTATGGTGAAAATTTTCATTTACCTTTTGAAAATTAATAGTACATTATTTTTATCTATTCCCAAATGCACCAAAATCACATCTCTGTGATTAATTATCTGAGATACAGTACTTGATGGAGCTTCTGAAAAGCACATGAGCCCTATCCCTATGGTACTCTACTAGCAATGGAAGAATGTAGTCAGACCTCATTCTCCCATCCAAAAGACACAGAGGGAACTAGTTATCACATGGACTTGTGATACGTTGTTGTTGTTGTTGTTGTTTTTAATTTCTAGATTTTTAATAATTTCTCCTCACATACAGGACAATAGCTAAACTGTCTTAGAAAACAGCTTTGATGTGAAACCAATTGGCATCACCTGTTCCAAGTTCTATTTTAGGTCTTGAGATATGGTATAGGTAAACTGAATGATTGGCCTTTTGCCCAGCACTGTGTAAAGTCCAAAACCTGCCTGGCATACTTAGTTCAGAAAGACAGGTCAGAAAGGTAGAATGCTAGAGGCTATGGGTGGTGTGTTGGGGGTAATTTGGTGGACTTACATCTACAACTATAATTATGGCAATGACCCAATGACCAAGAGCACCAGTCTGAATGCAGGAAGGTCCAAGAGACTAAGACAATTTTGCACATGTAAGCATGAACTTTATATGCTTCATTTTTGACCCCATAATTAGCTCCCTTGCAGAAGAACAAGAGGTTCATTCATATGATCCACTACTTTGAAAAGTAACTGGATATCTGAAGTGATAGTGACAAGGGTTCTAAGTGCCTTTCACATATAATACAAGATTCACTTGAAGTTCTAATTTAAATGCAGATTCTTCCTAGGTGATGGTGATGCTGCTTGTCTGTGGGCCACTATCTATACAGCATAAGTCTAGAGAGTTGTCTAAACTTCTTTGGCCCCGTTCTCAGTATCTTTGGCTATTAGATACCAACAGAAATATATATGTATATGTCTTTATAATCATATTTTTCAACTCATTGACCCTTGCATATTTTAAAGATGAAATATTTTTTATCTTGTATTGTAGAACAGGTCAGAGATAATATATTTTAAACACCTAGAAGAGAACCTGGCTTATTGAAAATCCCCTCTTCTCCCAGTAGACACTACTAGTACTATTGTTACATGAAAGCAAAGAGGGGTTCAATTAAAGTAGTTGTGACTGATCACTTGAATCCAGACCCAAACATAACTCAAAAGAGAACTCACATTCAAGGATATACATGAAAGAGTATGGGAATCAACAAGTGAATATAATCTAGGCTATATTAAGATATACTAAGTATGTATATTAAGAGAGATACCAGAGAGACCCATCTGGAACTTTTAAAGAAGATTGTGAACTCTAATGTTTATCTGTTGGTTGATAACAAATTGATTTGGGAGATAATGTGGTTAACACTGTTTATTATTCTTATTCTGGTATGCCAGCAGAATGTGCCCAGAAGAAGGCAGCAAGGGTGGCAATTTATCCAAAAGGTATTTGAAGTGGGAAGTGTTTGAAAAAAAAAAATAGTAGGCGTTATCTCAGAAACAAAAGAGTGGAGTGCAGCTGAGTCAGGTAGCATGGGGAACCATGTCAAGTGAATGAAGGAATAGTGCTATTTCTACCTTACTCTGGGTAACGAAACTGAGACTGATAGAAATTAGGTTAGACACATTTATGCTTAATATGTAGAAGCAACTTCCAATTGTTCAAGTTTCCTAAAACTCATAAAGTAAATGTGGTAGAATATTGTGCAAATATTCCATGCCATCTCTGTAAAAGTGGCCAGACCCTTCATCTCTAAATTCCTGTATCCAAATAAATATAGTAGATATTAGGCAAAAAATACTCCTTTATTCATTTACTTAGGAGCCATCAACAGAAATGATTCCTTGTCTTCTTAAATATATTTAAGGATCTAATAATAAAATATGACCAATTAATCTGGGTTTTAAAGTTTTCAAAATATTTGCAGGTACATTATCTTATCTAATGTATTAGAAATTAAATTTTTTATTTTTTAATTTTTTAATTTTTCTACTAGGGATTGAACCCAGGGGCTCTCAACCACTGAGCCACATCCCCAACCATTTTTTGTATTGTATTTACATACAGGGTCTCACTGAGTTGCTTAGGGCCTCGCTAGGTTGCTGAGGCTGGCTTTGAACTTACAATCCTCTTGTCTCAGTCTCCCAAGTCACTGGGATTACAGGTGTGTGCCACCACGCCTGGATAGAAATTAATTTATTTTAGTTTTTATTTCTAACCTTTTATTTACTTCTTCTGGCTTATTTTTTTTGTAACTTTACTAAGCTTTAAGACAAAAATGCATAATGTTTTTATTTTAGTTTTGATTTTTTTAGTCTTGCCTATATTTTGACTAATTTTTCCCCTGGAACATAGTAGAAACACATTTAATTTTTTCATAGCTAGCATTTAGTGATTTATCGGAAGAAACATTTTGAGTTAGGTCTCTTCAAAATTACGCATATATACCTGTATTCTGATCTATCAGTCTGTCTTTATGAATCAATACACATTTATTCTCTAATATTTGAACTCCCACATTCCCATCCTTTCTTGTATCAATGATTTGCAATTTTTGTTCATTTCATAGTAGAATGTAACTTAAGAAAATTAGAAAGGCAACTGGATGAAAAATGCCTCACTCTCTTCACTACTACTGGGTATCAGGAATGTTCTCAACTGCAAATAACCAAAAGAATATTTCTATGGCTTATGCAAATCCCTTCTATTTCTCTTTTTATCCCCTCCCTCCCTCCCTCCTTTCCTTCCTTCCTTCCATCCTTGTTCCTTCCGATTTTTCCTTTCTTCTTTCCTTTCCTTCTTCTTTCCTTTTTTCCTTCTTTTCCTCGTAAACAGAGCCTGAGAGTAAGTGGCAACTTCCATTAAGATGGGAACATTTTCTCTTCATATATTGATCTTCCCTTATAGTAACAAGTGGTTGCCAGAGTTTCAAACATCATGATCATGTTCTAGGGACATGTGTCTTCTTTATGAGGAAAGCTACCTGCTAAATGTTTGTACTACACCACCCATTTCATATGTTGATGCCTGATCCCCAATACAGTGGTATTTGTAGATGGGGCCTTTGGAAATTAAGTCATGAAGGAGGAGCTCTTAGGAAGGAATCAGTTCCCTTATAAAAGAGGTCCTAGAACTACCCCTCACCCTTTCTACTATGTGAGAAGACAGTTATCTGTCTAGTAACCAGGAAGTGGGCCCTCACCTACAGTGGATCTGATGGTGCTTGATACTGTACTGCCCAGCCTCCAGAACTATAAGAAATAAATTCATTTTTTATAACATTCCCAGTTCATAATATTTTGCAATAGCAGCCTGAAAAAATAAAAACAATGTTAATTAATGAAAGTTGTATCTTATTGGCCATTACTTTGCCAGATGACCAGCTCAGTTTGCTTGTATTTTAGGTAAACTTACCTTTATGGTTAAGGCTCACAGTGGCAATAGGTGTTGAAATAGTGAACAAACTATATCTGTCACTCCTACTTTTACTTTCTACTCTTTATGGATCATTTTTAAAGTTTCGACCTAATTTTTATAGGTGGAATTCCTTTTTTTTTTTTTTTTCTTTTTTGTTTCAGAGAGATGTCTTACTATGTGGCCCAGACGGGATTTCAAACTCTTAGACTCAAGTGATCCTCCTGCCTTGGCCTCCCAAGTAGTTGAGATGACAGTACTTGCCACCATGCCTGGCTATAGCTCCTAATTTTTGTATTCACTTTTTATTAGTATTGTGAAAATTAAATTATGCAATTGTAATATTAAGTAAGAGTGGAATATACATGTTTTGAGAAGAAATACAACTAATTTTTGACAAGCATACAATTCCTTGGTAAGATTAGAAATCATGGGTGGATTCTAAAATCACTACTAGATTGAAGGGTACAATGTTACCTTGATATTGGATGGATATAATTGGGAGGAAACAGGTAATCCTGGAATAGGATTAAGTGATGAGCAATTTAAAAAGTTAAAATTATTTTTGCTAGAGTCATTTTTCATCATCATCAATATCACCCACAATTCTATTTTTAATGAATTTTTTGTGAATGTCCTGATGTCCTTTATGGGCCTATACAGAGTATAAGGAATAAAAATTACAGATTTAGAAATTTCCAATTTAAATCCAGTCTTACACACAAATGCAACATAGACAAACCCACTTAACTGACAGGTTTTTGAAGGAACAACCTGTGTCTTGCTCATGTTAGTGTTGCTAAAAGCCAGGGCATTGGTTGTATGAAGAGGTCTCAGTGAGCATTTGCATTGGATAATAATGATAACAGTGATTGAAGTGTTAGAATACTACATCGAGTGGTAAGGTCCAACTTTTTATGAACCTAAGAGTTTTATCTTTTCAATTTCTTTATATCTACCAATGAAGCAACTATCACTCTCACTTGTCGGAAAGTTTGCCTACCTTGATGGCTTCATATTCCAGTATTTGGTATTGTCTACTACACAAGTAAATACTGGAATCCACCTGTTTCCTGTTTAATTCAAGTTGTCTACACGGCACTAATAATTCTTGATTATGTGGTAATTGCAGAGAAAGCCTACAAATGCCAACTTTAAAACATGTTACTTATCTAATACATAATAGTAAAAGTCATAGGTTTCAAATATTTAATTGGGAGAAAATGTATGTGCTTTTTCTGTCAAAACCAGAAATATTAGTGTCATTTTCTTTTACAAATGAAAGAGCTTCCTTTTTTTGTTTATTTTAACAGCTGGAGCTGCCATTACTTTTATTTTGTTATTTCCATGCTTTTTATAGCTTGAGGCATTAATTCACTCAATTTGTGTGAAATAGTTGCATTCACCAATTTTTCTGCTCTGCATATTTTCATGAGGTTTGGCACAGATTTTTAATTATTAAGATTTTTTCTTCATTACACAGGATAAAGGTAATTTTAAATCACATCAGTTCAGGGTAAGTCATAAATATAACATTAAAGTTTTGTCCCTGTACCTTATGGGACATCTTTATGGATTATTTTTGAAGTTGTTATAATTAATCATTCTGTAGTAGTTATATAGTTTGTAATGACAGACTTTAGAATTAGTTCATGGTAAGTTTTTTTATGTCTAACAGATATGAATTATAATTATGATGTTTCTAATTTACAATAGTATCTTCCACAAAGCCATGTTAAGTTTTTCAAATAATAAAGATTTATATAGCTGATACCATCAATACTTATTCAATGGTTTTCTGTATCCTATGTTATTCAACTTAGTATTTGGATGCTGGTTGATATGGTCTCCAGCACAACCAATTAGTCATAAACTGCTTACCTGGAGTACAATTTGTTTAAGTTTGGAACTTTTCTGGATAGCCACACCCCTGAAAAAGTTAGACTTGGTCAAGCATGGTGGGGCATTCCTGTAATCCTAGCCACTCTGGAGATTAAGGCAGGAGGACCATAAGTTTGAGGCCATTCTCAGCAATTTAGTGAGACCCCGAACAACTTAGTGAAATTGTGTCTCAAATAAAAATAAAGTGCTGGGTACTTAGCTCAGTGGTAAACTCTCTTAAGTTCAATCTCCAGTTTAAAAAAAAAATAAAAGTTGCAGTTAAATAAGAAATTTTATATATGAGAATAGATTTTACAGTTCATACATTTCCCATGCATATACGTAAAGCTAATTGAAAGCAGTATGTTGAAGTCGCAACTAGTATTAAAGATTGTACTTGTAGATAAATTTTTCATAAGACACACACACACACATAAAATCATCATTATGACAAGTAAAACTTAAATACATGAAACAAACAGGTAACCATTATTCCTTCTTGTTTTAATTCTGTCACTGAAGATACAAAGATTTTATCTTTCACATTTTCATATTTTGTTTTACTAATATTGATTTATGGCAGACCATAGTAAATTGACTGAAATATCTGAGAAAGGGTAGATCTGTATTTTAGTGTTTGTCAATAATCTAGAAGGAACAACTGACTTCAGAGAGACCATCTAAGGAAATGTGGTTTCTAGATATGATGCATGAAGGTTATATGGGGTGCTCATTTATAAGGTCAAAAAGAAACTATGTCCATCACCCAGAAATTTGATTTAATAAAAGCAAAGTATACACACATAGGTAATCTAAAGCATGCTGAAGTTTTAAAAAGCATTGATATATTAATTTTCCATTTTTCTGGATTCTCAATCATATTAAATGCATAGAGAGCAGCATTAGATTTGTCCCCATTTAAATATCCTCATTCATAATTTACTACTGTGACACAACCCTGAAGGACACCTTTAAATATTATATAAAAGAACTGTTCAGGAAATTGTACATTCTACTGCTCAAAAATCTTTATATCCAAATGCATATAAAAAAATTCTTCTAGATCTATTATAGAAACAGGAAGCATTTCCCTAAAGAATGAATTTATCATTTTTACATGAAATAAGAATTATACAATGAGTATCATGATCTCCTTTTGCTTTGACTGTGGAGAGTTGTGCTGGGCAACATTTCAGAGGGCATCCAGTGCTCTCTGCCTCTCGGTATTCATGCCCTTTTGTGATAATGCCCCTTGATTATGGGCTGGACTGTCAGACTTGCATCTAATAGAATACAGAATGAGTAATGGAATGTCACTTCTGGGATTAGACTTTTAAAAGATTGCTGTTCTTCTTGGGTGCTCTCTTGCTTGCTCTGTGGGAAGTCAGTGCCCTGTTACAAACCCCTGTGGAGAGCCCTATATGGCAAGGAATTGAGGAAGGCCTCTGGTCACCAGCTAGTAAGGAACTGAGATCCTCATTTGGAGGACTGAATCTTGCCAACAAGCACAGGATGAGGTTGGAAGTAGAATTAACCCCATTCATGCTTCATGTAAGATGATGGTTCCCAAAAGTACTGACTGCAAAGTCATGGGAGACTTGCAGTTGGAAGCCCCCAGCTAAGCTTTACCGTGATTCTTGACCTATAGAAAGTGTGAAATACAGTGTTTGACGTTTTCAGTTGCTAAGTTTTAGAGTAATTTGTTATATAGCAGTGGATAACAATACAGAAACTAAGAACTCCATTAATCATTTCAACTCAGACTCTAGTATCGTAATTTCTTCTCTATGTGATCTCTAATCTTTCTTCTTAAGTAACTTTGTGTTATCCCAGGTGAGTAATTTTAAACTGCTTGAAGCTCTTTTTTAAAATAAGAGTGTTATTAAGAGTAAAAATGTTTACACATTCATAACACTTTATGCCTGGTGAGTCAGCCCTCATGTAGACAATCTCATTTAATCTGATCATAATTGCAGTCATTTATATTTGATCTAAGCATACATCTTTATTTTTTACTTTTCAGCAGAATTACCTTTCTAACACTGAGACCAAAATTATAATATAGCACCATAGAATGCCACACTAGAATATATTTTGAATATTTTGGTGATTGGCACTTATGTTTTATAGAAGAGTAAGTGTAGATCTTTAAAAAGTTAAAAAAAAAAAAAACTTAAGCAATTTACCCAAGATGAAGTGATCACTTGTACTGAGATCTGATCATATTTTTCCAGTGCCCTTTGATTCTTGGACCATAAAGTTACTGGATGGGAAAGGAGTTGCTGAGAAATCTTTTGAGAGATGAGAGCTATCAAGCTTGGGGCTTGGACATTGTCATTTATAACTTCTGAAAGGAGATAGTCCATTTGTACTAACATTTCAAAACTAATCTCATATTTCCCATGGTTCTATATATTGTAAAGGCATGTTCTGAAAATATTGAAATTCAGGTAGTCTAATATCGACTTCTCTAACAGGTAATCTTACCTGTTAAGATTGCTCACCACCAAATGACTTTTTACTGAGACTCTCGGCTTTTGCCTCTTCTATGTTGATATCTGTAAAGGTATTATACTACCTTTTTCAGAAAAAAGACGTTGATACTGTTAATGAATAGCATAAATAGGATTGCATTTTGGATTTATTATATAGAAGGTGCTTTGAATTTATTTTTAAGTAAACAAAATGGAAGGAAGATGGATTAGAGATGCCAAATACCCTTCATAAAGAGCCAGGTCTTTAACAATTGACTAGCTATGGAGCTTAGAAAACTGTTGTATACCACAGTGTTGTTGTGAATGAACATTTTACTATATAAAGTGTTAAGAAATGTTTTCAAAAGTGTCAGCTGCTTCCCAGTGTTAAGTAATGTATTTCTTTTTTTATTTTTCATCAGTTATCTGATGAGAGAAGTTATGTTTGGTTTAGCCTGAAATAAAATAATGTCTTCCATTCTCTCCATTATATAAGCATTGACCACCTCTCTTGCTACCACTTGGTGGTAGAGTTATTACATAAACAAATGCCAGAGAATCAGGTATTTGCTTCCCCATCACCATTCACCACTGAAGGCATTACTCTCATCTCTTGTTTAAATAAACTTCACCATCTTTTCACACCCTGAGGCCTAAATTAAATCAGTTTTGGAGCTCAAGGACAGAATAAGTCACTATGAGAAGAGGAAAAAAGGAAATCAAGCACACCAGATGGAAAGTTCAGACTGGCCAGTGTCTTTAAAATGTCAAAGCTGTATAAAAATGCTTCATAAGCTATCAATCAACTATGGCTCCAGAAACAGGCTGGTGGCTACAGAAATTAGTCTTTTCTTACAATCCTTAGAAAATTATTTTTAAAGTGAGCTGAATTTGAGGTCACACATGCTGAGATATCTAAAGAAGAAAAACAAGAAAGAAGAAATTTCCAGTAAGATCTTAGTAGTCACTAAAAATGTAACCCCTTGTTTTCATGAAGAGTTGGATCTTCAGTGAACCTAAACAAAATGTAATTTATTAAATAAAAGACAAGATTTGAACTTTATATTTTATATTTTTATTTATTTATGTGTTGGTTCATTGATTTGTTTAAGGTAAAATTAAAAATTAAATATTAAAAATTGACGTTTCTTTTTTGATAATGGCATGATTGTCATTCATGTCCACTCATTTAAAATTAAAAATGTAAAGTTACATCTCTAATTTTCAAAAAGAAAAAAGGAGTCTCAAAAAGAAATAGCTACAGCAATACTGACAGTATAGGAAAAGTCTATATGAACAGATGTTTTTAGAATGGAGACATGTGCTTAGTTCATCGGACTCAAAAAACATTTGTTGAGCTTCGTAGCAATTCCACCTCCACTAAATTCACACTGACTGGAGCACACATGATTCAATGTTATTATTATTTAACATTTATAGAGCCCTGACTGTGCATCAGGCACTAATGCAAGTCTGATCAGATACTGAATCAGCAAAGCTGTTTTTTGAGGTAAGCACTAGTATTGTTCCCATGAGGAAAGGACGTTAAACAATCTGTATAAATAAATCCTTCCTTTAACACTTAATTCCTGCTCCAGAGACATTTTTGCTATTTTTGAAGTGTGCAAGTTATATATTTACTTATTTAAATGTTACTTATTGTGTGGTGGTTTGGAGCACAGACTATGGGGTCATCTGCTTGGTTTCAAATAGTCGCTGTCACTTTTGGCCTGCAAAACTTTACATAATTTTCTCTCTCCCTACTTTCAAGTTTCTTCATGCATAAAATGAAAACTACAAAATGATTATGCTGAGGATTAGGTGAGATAGAACATATAAAACAGCCTAGAACAGAATGTAACACATAATATACAGTCAGTAAATAACAGCCATCTGTATTATTTTAATATCCTTCACCATTCACAGGTAAGAAATGCACAATTTTATAAATCATTTGTTAATGTCTTAAACTGACCAAGTTAAGTATTAGAAGACATTAAAATATGTTTTTCTGCTTTCAAGTATCATATCAGTCAGTAGAAAAAATCACATATGCAGTGCATGCCAGTATTTGCAATGCTTTAGGCATCAGAGTATTGTAAATAAAGCAATAGCCTTTTAATAATCAGAATAATTTGGCGGTTTGGATGAGGAGATAGATGAAGATATATTATAGATTGGTTTTAAGAATAACTTTAATTTTGCTTACTTCATATATAAAAACAAATTAATGGCCAAACCTTGAAAACAAAATGGAGACTAAAGTGAAAATTACCCATAAATTAGTAACTCAGTTCTTTATTAATATTTTAGCATATTATCTCATGGTCTTTGCATACATTTCTAATTTTATATATTTTGAAACAATATTTTATTTCTCCAGGGGTTTGTTATCATTTTTTCCACTCACCATTACTTTATAAATTTTTCCTGTTTATTAAATGTTGGTCTTTGGAGCAGGCTACAGAGAAGGCACTCCTTAGCTTTGGGGAGGAGTCTTAAGGATAAACAGTAAAGAGAATAGCAGGGGAGTTTTATTCAGGAAGGATAAGTTCACTTTTATTTTAAAATGTCAGGAAATAAGACTCCACACAGCCCTGAGGTTCAGGCAGGATGTAACTCCATACTGTAGTAGAAAGAGCATGGCAGAGAGAGGGCTTCAGCTCAGAAGATATTAGCCATGTTCAATACTGGGACAATAGTCCACAATTCAAATCAAATTTAACATCCACTTCCTTTGGCTAGACCCCCTCCCTTTGACTGTTTTATCTCTAAATGGAGAAAACTGAAAGATGGGTCCAAAACCAACAATGTACCAATCCAAACCAAATCTACCCCCAGGCAGTATGTGGAACAGAGGAGACAGAGTCTGTGAATACTTTCACAAAGCTGCCAAGTGGTGTGCAAGGGGAGCACTGAAACATGAGATGTCCAGGCCACTTGCATCCTGTTCACCTTAGCCTTCTCAAGGGCTATTACATCACTGGGCACAGGTTGTGTGCTCAGGGAATACCTGCAAAACAATTCACAAATAAGTGCAAGGGAATTGGTGTTTCCTTAAAAGTCATTTGTAAGTCACAAACATATTTTCTGAAGTACATGCCAATAGCTATTAGTTTGGGTAGTCTTGTGTGTATTTTTGCTTTTTCCTTGAAAACTGGCCAAAGAACACTTGGATCCGCAGATTCAATTCTTAAAATCATGTTGTCCCATTGTTTAGACCTAGTGTCTGGTCCATTAGCAAGAACAGAGCACAAGCAAAGGTAGACCTTTGTGTAACTAAATGAGGGAAGAGAAAAGTTTTAGTCTTTTGATTAAACTAGAATAGCAGGAACTGTATTTATCTTCCTGAGTGGAACAAATAGAAACTGTATACAGTATATGAAACAATGGCACTCAAGATACTGGCAGTGACTTCTGAGAGAAGACAGGAAACAAAAGAGGTAATGGGTAAGAATGGCCCAGCTCACTGACTGGAGAAGATTCCAGGCCCTGGTGTTTAGTGAGACAGAACCCAGGAAGAGCAGGGGATAGTGTTGGGAGTTCGGAGAAGCCAAAGGCACTAGAGATTACTAGCCTTTTAATGTTAAACTCTTTCAGTTTGAGACTCATTCATTTTTCGTGGGGCGGGGTGCGGAATGAGTTCTTACAGTTCTTACAGTTCTTTTCCTGTCCATTTCCCCCTATTCCTGAGTTCATCTTTTAGGACAGTCATACCCAGGTATTGCTGAAGTCACATGCTGATATCTGCCGAGTGCCCCTTTACCAGGCAGCCTCAAGTATGTAAGCTGTACAGCCTTGAGAGTAATTTTTGAATTAAATTGTTAAAATGTGTTTTTAACTTAGTAGTTTCTGAAAAATCTATTCTCCTACCGACAGGCTTACAGCTATCTTCTATTAGAGCTGGAAATTGACTTTTGAGCCATTGACACTTGACAGGATGTTTATTTTCCCTTTATAACAATTGCCAATTGTCCACCAATTTCTCTTCTCACAGAAATAACGAAGGTCAGCTGTGATGAACTTCACTCTCTGCAAACCCTCTCTGACAATTTCTTTATACTCATATTTGATATTGATAATTCTATCCTGTTCCATAAAAGAAAAAAGTGAAGCCAACCAGTGCAGAAAGCTATTGGGGTGGGATAGAAGGAAGAAATGGGTGTTTGCATGTTATTCTCAACCCGACTACTAAAGTCATCACCTAAGGAGGATGGAATGTCAGCACGGATATACTTTTTTATTATTATTATTTTGAAAAAGCTCTGCAGCTTCAAGATAAAATGTAACCTTGCAGTTGCTAAGGTAACTGTTTTTTTATTTTTTCTTTCTTTCTTTCTTAGGAATAGCAGAACAAATTAGGTGAAGAGAATTTCTATAAATTGTCAATACATGGATGCCCTACGGCTGCAATAGCTAAATGTTTCATTGGAATCCTAGGTAACCAATACAGTAAGCTAGGCAAGTTACCTAAAAGAGGCGTTCTGCTGTCAATCTGATTTGTTTCTTAAGCAATTTAATGCAAATGGATAAATTGTATTTGCCCCTCCATTTTTATTTTTATTTTTTCCTTAGCTTTGTCAGCCTTTCTTACTCTTGTTGATTTTATGCAGTTTAACAGCTATTAATGTTACTAAGAATGAGACCCATGAAAGAAAAATTTTAGATACAATAAAACAAGATAAGGTTAATTGTTGGCAATGGTCTGCTTCATGATCAACCCAAATTTAGAATTATATATTGATATTTTCCTGTTGCTGTTATTCCCTGGGGCTTCCTTGTAGTGTGACTTCATTAATCTCTCATCACTCTGCTGACAGGATTATTTATGAAAATATTTTGAATTAGTAACTAATGGTTTGAACTTGACAGACTAGTGCATGTATTTGCTTTCAAAGTATCCCAATTTATGTTGACATTAAAAAACATTAATACCTATGATAGTTCATGGCTTCTACAATGCACATTTTCCCACATTTTAAAAGTACTAAAAGTAGGATGTGTCTTCCAATGATAGAACTGTAGAATTGCCATTTGACCATTTCTTCACATGTTAAAGAATCTTGTAAATGGGCATCAATAAACTTGATGAAACATAGTATTGAGACTATTGGTATGAAAAGAGTTTGGTAGAACTTTCCCTATAAATGATTTTCAACTGGTCTTACTAACCAATACCATACTAAATTTCTAGATCCTTCTTTGCTGTTGTGGAAGTGTTGACATAAATGTTGTCACCTGCACTTGTCTTTGTAACTTAGGGGTCTCAGGATCAGTCCTCACTATCTTCCTCTGAAGACAGTGGTTTCAGACAAACCAGTTAACAAAACAATTGGTTCTGAATGCACTTGTGGAGGAAAACCATGTTCACTATTCATTCATCTTTCTTTGCTACTGCCTCTGTCTTGTGCCTGAGCATCTGACTAGAGCAGCACACACTCAGCAAACCTAGCCTGGTGCAGAAACTCCAGGTTTGGTGCACTTGGGGCAATTGCCTATGATCAAGCCATTCACTACCTGTGTTGCCTGGCAAGTCAGTTTCTCTCTCTCGAGGTTGGAATCTCGCGTGAAAAAAAGAAGTCAATAATTATTTTATTGATTTGGTTATTGTATGGAGATTCAACCAAGTGAAATAATATATTGCACCATAAGTGGTCCTCAGCGTTGTTTTCTTTGTCTTTCTTCCCTTTTTCTATATCTCACATTCTGGTCTATTATTCTTTTGAACTAAATAAGTTAAAAAAATAGTTTTATGTGTCACAATGTAAGAATTTATCATTAGTGTTCTCAGTGTTTTCCATAAAAAGTATGATTAAGTTCTGCCAAACTCTTTTCATACCATAATCATAAGAATATGATTATGAAATACAAGTCTTGT
Organism: Sciurus carolinensis; assembly: GCF_902686445.1. Classification (NCBI taxonomy): domain Eukaryota; kingdom Metazoa; phylum Chordata; class Mammalia; order Rodentia; family Sciuridae; genus Sciurus; species Sciurus carolinensis. The sequence continues at coordinate 45,564,309 of NC_062221.1, forward strand.
CTAATTGGGAGGTTTGAAAAATTAAGGCAGTTGACTGATGACGCTTTCACTGAAGAAAAGTAAAATTCTAGAATTAGTTATCAAGCTTTATAATTTCTATAAGCAAAGAATTGTATATTTCATATTCAAGTTTCTTTTTTTATGATTTTATACATTATTGTGTTAAAAATACCAGATAATTAATATTTGACATAAAATGGGATACACAGGTCATGGACTTGGGAATTTGATAGATCTGGATCTATAATAGAAGTTTGGTTCCCTCTAGACATGAGGTTTTAAGTAAGGTATTTTTGGAACCCCAGTTTCCTATAGGTAAAATTAGCCTAACAATATTTTCATGGGAAAAATAAAAGGCAATAATGTGGTAAAGTATCAGACATAATCTATGAGTTAAAATAGGTACTAAGTAAGTTCATATAATATCACAGAAATTTCTTTCAAAAGGAAGCATTTCTCACAAAAGTAAAATTCAGTTATATAATACTTCAAAGGGAATGTTATTGTAATTTTATTAAAGATTAATTCATTGGAAGATCAATATCCTATCTGCAGGAATTTGAAGACAAAACAAATGTGGTGCCCAGAATCTTTGTAGTTAAGTGTCAAAGTCCATATACTCAGCAAGGAAATAAATGCAAAATATCATACAAAAACAAGAACCCTACAATTATTTTCTCCACTTTTGGATACAAGTCCTGATGAAAAGACAGGGATTTAGCAGTTTTGTTTCAGTTATTGTAATGTTTGAGATTGAGAAAGATGAAGGGAGTTAAAGGTTAATTGCTACCTGATATTCTTAAATCAGAAATAATAACTCTACTAGTGTTTAGAATTAAACTATCAGCTCTAGTTAAGTTCTAAGTGTTCCAGAAAATAAGACAATTTTAAGAACTTGACATCTGATTTCCTAATAATTATTAGCATACAAATATTTATAAAGTCAAATGGTCTAATTGTAAAGCATGGGAAAATTTGTAGTAGTGAATTTGCATGGTTTTCTTCATGTGACTGTGTGCATATGGCATATTTTGAGAAATGGCAGCAGAGGTGGTACCAAACTGTGATGTGCATATTACAGTGATAAAACTCATACAGGTAAGATTTGAGGTGATCCATATTAAAATATCATGGGTTCATGGTTCAGAGCTAGGGCTTAGATTAGATAGTCTGAAGTTACTATCTCACTTCTGATAATTGACAAAAGTTTGACATTAGAATGTCATGTAACTTTTAAAACCAAGTTTGCTTTACATTAAAGCAAGGAAGACCTTATGGAGCTGTTTTAAGTAGTAAAGCCAGATTTTGAACATAGATTGTCTATTCCTAGGATTTATGATAATAATGGATCTGTCAAGTATTTACAGTGTATTTCCTTTTAAAAGGTTACATTCAGGTCTTTTTCATGAAGAAAACCAAATAAAACTATCATTGGAATTGATTAAAAATTGAATTGGAGCATATAATACTTTGGTAATTTGGGGCAAAAAATGCAAAACTTTGACCCAGTTTACTGTATAACTTTATGACTATTGTTCATATTATGTATTATAGTCCATTGGATCAGGGATTGAAAATGCAAAATATAGCTACAGTACATAGCATATAGCATGTCACATGTTTACCAACTTTGATTTTGTTTTATGTTTTTAACACTATTTTTGCCTGCTTGATGTCTTTGGTCCACCTGTTGTGATAAAGTGTTTCAGGTTTTGAAATACTTTAATAACACTATTGCATGCTAGAAGCTATTTTAAAATTAAATATTTGTTTTAATTTTGTTTCAGCAATTACTTCCAATTTTCAAAATGTAAATTAATACACAAGAGGAGGAAAGAAGATTGAATTTTTACATGGTCTATTTTAAAAAAAACTTCTTCTGTATTTTTCAAATGCTTCTTTTTTAAAACTTATTTATTTTTTATTGTTTACAGACTGCATTTTGATTAATTGTACACAAAATGGGGTCCACATCATTTTGTTTCTATGTTTGTACACGATGTAGATTCATACCATTCATGTAACCGTACAGGTACACAGGGTAACGATGTCTGTCTCATTCTGCCATTTTTCATACCCCTCCTCCCTCTCATTTCCTTGTACATAATCTAAAGATCCTCTGTTCTTTCAAATACTTCTTCATTTCACTTCTTGTCATGAATTCAATCAAGAAAATGAAAAGAAACATAGTATCAAAGATAGCATATTTGTAGCATCCTTACTGTAGTCAAAATACATCATACATTTCAAAGCAAAAAATATATGTTTAAAAGACTTGGTCACAATTTTAATTCTATGATATTGAACAAAGAGCCAAAACTGAATATAAATGTTTTAACTACAGCTTTGATATTGTTTAAAAGTCTCTTTGATTGTAGTAGCATGTGGTTCAGAAAATATCTTCTGAGTTTCATTTTAGGTACTCCATATTACTATTATTAGTTTATTTGAAAAACCTGTGTTCCAAGTTCTCCTAAAATGACTTAAATTAATCAGACTCAACTGTATTGTTGAAATATTCAAATATAGCAAAAGTTTATTAAAAGGATTCATGTGGAATGTTACTTTTAGAAATTGTCTTCTTAGAATTTTAAAGGTCAAAACATCAATTTGGCAGGAAAATATTTCACAATGAATGTTTGAGCACACACTGGAGCTTTCTATTTTGTCACTTGTTTATTAGTATCTATTTCTTCATCTTGGTGGTGGAGCAGATTGGGATGGCACAAGATTTCATCATGCTATTTAGAATGGTGTGCAATTTAAAACTTAGGCACTTTAATTTCTGGAATTTTCCATTAATATTTTCAGACCACAGTTGACCATGGATAACTAAAATCACAGAAAGCGAAACTGCAGAAAAATGGGGGTCAGCTGTTGTAAAAATAATTTTCTAAAACATGTCAGTGTTTACTTCACTGTGAAGTTTTGTCACCACACATATAGATGCCATCATGTTTCAGTATTTTATTCCCAAGTCAACTAAGAAAATCATTTAAGCTGGTAAAATTGTTTTTCTTTACTGCAGTCTTTGTGAAGGCATGGAAGTATAGAACAGAAAGATCAAGTTCCTGAGCATTTGACACCATCTGCCATAGTTGTGTTAGCTTGGCACTGCAGGGGTAAAATACAGAGCTTCAATTTGTACTATTCTTTGGAAGTTCACCAGTTCAAAAAAGCCCATACCCTGTGCTCTGGCAGAGTGATTATTAGAAGAAATGCTATGATAGCATTCATAAATCTAACCAGCTGTGCATGACATTGAAGTATAGGACTAGATTTGTAAAACCAGTATAAAATGGAGTCAAACAGTGATACTTTGTTTCAAAACTATCTGTTACATATTTTCTGTATTGAATAGATAAAAATAGCAAAAAAATTAAAAGTATAGTCACCATTTTAATTTTAATGTGTTTTTATAGGATTAAAAGTCTATGTATTTTATAGGGTTTTATGGTTTTTTAGGGGGTGCAAATGCAATTAGAGAAGGAAAAATAAAAAAAAAAGATAAAAACTTGAATTGATTAAAAAAATAGGGATTCAAAAGACTAGAAGTTGTTCAGTTCAACATATTCATTTAACAGATGTGAAAACTACAGTGCAGAGATTAAAGAACTTTAAATTGTGTTATGGTCTCATCCTTCTATGAAGTTTGTATTAATCTTAATCATGGTTAAGGAAATGTTTAAAAGATACACAACTTTATTTTCAGAATCAGCTATTAGCAAATAGAAATTGCCTAACAAAGTAATGAGAATTTTTTATTAGACAATTTTAATATTAGTTCATCAGATTATAAGGCAAAATCATAATATGCATAGCTTTCTATTAATAGATATTAATATAATTAATTAATATAGTAATATATATTTCATTTGTGAATACAATGTTTAGAATAATTATACTTAAATCCAAATACCATTATCCTTGGATATTCCTTTATTCATGGTTGATTCATTTATTGGTTCAAATGTACAGTAAAAAATGAAACTCCTAAGGTCTTCTCTCTTTCTCTCTCTCTCTCTCTCTCTCTCTCTATATATATATATATATATATATATATATGTACTGGGGATTAAACTCAGGAGCACTGAGCCACATCCCCAGCCCTATTTTGTATTTTATTTAGAGACAGGCTCTCACTAAATTGCTTAGTGCGTTGCTTTTGCTGAGGGTGACTTTGAACTCTTAACTCTCCTGCCTCAGCCCCCAGAGTTGCTGACGCATAGGACACTGTGCCCAGCTTCTATCCATATAGAACTTATATTCAAGTGGAGGAAAACACCCCACTTGAATCAAGTAATTAGATACTTAATGTTCACTTTTAAAAGCTGTCATATGTTATATGTTATGTGCATCTTAGGTGGTGACATTTAGGTTGAGATTGACAGAAAAAGCAAAGGAGTCAGACATGTGAAATAGAGTCATGACATGCCCAGGAGCACTATGGCTTGTGCCAAAACTCTAAGACTGGCAAAAGCATGGCAGGTAGGAGCATGGGAGCAGAGGAGCAGGGCTCGGCTCCTGTTGTGATAGACCGACATAAAGAGTTTGGAGTTTATTGTAAATATAATGGGATATTGTGGAAGTATATTAATAAGGCCAGTGAAATTTCTGATTTATATTTTCAAAGAATGATCCTCACTTCTATTTCTGGGGAAACAGAGATGAGCATCACAGCCAGTAAATGTGCTTTGATGTTTTCTTCACCTTTTTCCTCAATCTACCTTCATGGCTCTCCATATCCTCTAAAACTTAACTATGTTTTCAGAATCAAGATTAAAGAATTATGTTGCCTTAGATTACATTTTAAATGTTATGTATATGAAAATAGATAAGTATGTTTGTGTATGTGCACATGTATGATACTGTGATTATATAAATATATGCCATGTGATTTATCACCTATATTCTTAAAATTAATAAAAATCCTGTTTGCTATTTTGCTTTGATGGAGAAAATATCACCCTTGGTCTTATCTTTTTTTTTTTGCTTTACAACATATTTATCCATACACACGTGGGCAGGCCAATCTATCTTGGAATCCTGTCTCTGTTTTCTTTCCAGCTGTGTAATCTTGATCAAGTTAATTAATATTTCTTTATTTGTAAAAAGGCACCTACCTCCCAAGATTTTTGTGAAGAATACATAGCATATGTGAGAATTAAACATTATGCCAGAATATAATATGTACTTAATAATTTTATCTTAAAATTTACTATAGATTGATATAGTGGGAACCTTTTAAGTTCAATCTCCTCTGACCTATCTAGGTTCCAATCAAAGCTGCCCTTGTTCTTCTCTTACTGCATTTGGTAGAGACCATAGACATTTGTGTATGAATTCCAGCAAAGACACAAGAGGGAAGGCTCCTGGCTACTTCTAATGTAAAGAGAAACTGAATAAATAATAATATCTGTAGTACCTAACTAAAAAAAAAATAGAATTTGGAAGTACAAAGGTGAGTTCAATTGGGCAGTTTATAAAACAATGAAAAAAATATATGTGCTGGTGTGATGGCACACACCTGTAATTCCAGCAGCTCAGGAGGCTGAGGCAGGAGAATCACGAATTCAAAACCAGCCTCAGCAAAAGTGAGATTCTAAGCAACTCAGTGGATTCTGTCTCTAAATAAAATACAAAAAATAGGGCTGGGGATGTGGCTCAGTGGCCATGTAACCCCAAGTTCAATCTCTAGTACCCATCTATCCCCTCAAAAAAAAAAAAAAAAAAAGAATATATGTGGTGGGCTTAGTTTTTCAATTTTACTTCCTGCAAGGAAAATATGTTTTTGTGTAACATATATGTAGTACACATAATATCTTTCAGTCTTACTTTCCTGTGCACACAATGGGAAGTGTTCTAGAAAGAACCTATTTCCTAGGTGACTATGAGGATTAAATGAGTTGAATGAAGTAACACATTTGCAGTAGTTTCTGGTGCTACCACAAAAGTTAGTTTTAGAGAGTGGAAGATGTAATAATTTAAAATGTATTAGGGATACTATGATATTATTGATTAGAATAGACTGGAAGCTTCTAAGATTTTGGTTAAAGATCTGACAACCAGGCTGATTAGCTCCTAGATTATGAGGAATGAATGCCAGAATGAATCATCAGCTTCTGAGATATGGTGATTTCTACTGTATAATGGTTTATTATCTACTTTCACGTTGGATTTTATAACTCAAAAGTTTAAACTTGTTTTCTCACATAAAAATTATTGAGTAAATACAAATAACTTCAACAATTCGTGTTATTTTAATAGATGACATCGATCCAGTTATGGCAGAGTTTTGTGTTGAGATGTGTTTTCATTTGATAGTATTTTAAACATGTTCAACAATGTCAGAGTTTGACAATTTACTGGAAACTTTAAAGACATAAAATTATTTTTGTAATTTCAACCCCTGATGGAGGCATGCAGTGCAGCTTACAGTGCCTCTTTCACCAGAACTGCAGAGTATAACATTTCATTGCTTTCTCCCCGGGAGTTGCTGCATTACCAGTTAGGATACATCTAGCAGCATATCATTAACCAGGCACCATCAGATCAGCAAAACAGAGATACTGCTACAGCTGAATTAGATTTTCTCACTCTAATAATGAGAACAGTGCCACTGTATCAAATCAAGGCAGAGGCAGCAACACAGAAAACCTGAACTAATTTCCTGTATTTTCAAACATTAAATTATTAATTTCATTTGTTCATTCTGATTTCATTTCTCTGCATATCTTTCCAGGTATAGGAACCATTGGCTTCAGGAAGATATGTGCAGAGGAGATTGAAATAGAATTTAAATCTACTGTTATGGTTTAGGTATTAGGTGTCCCCCCAAAAGCTCATGTGTGAGACAATGCAAGAGTGTTCAGAAGTAATTAGATTATGAAATCCTTAACCTAATCAGTGAATGAGCCCACCGATGTGGATTAACTAGGTGAAAATTGTAGTTAGCTTTGGTGTGACTGGAGAAAGTAGGTCACTGGGTGTATGCCTTTGGGGTTTATCTCTTGTCTTTGGTGAGCAGAGTTTACTCTCTCTGTTTCCTGATTGGTACACTCTGAGCTGCTTTTTTCCACCATGCCCTTCTGCTGTGATATTCTACCTCACTTTGAACTCAAAGCTATGAAGTTGACTAACTATGGACTAAACCTCTGAAACTGTGAGCCAGAATAAATTTCCTTCTCTCTGTTGTTCTTGTCATGTCTTTTGGTCACTACAATGAAAAAGCTAACTAAAACAGAGACTGGTACAAAGAAGTGGGGTAGTTGATGTGACAAATGTGATCATGTGGTTCAGAAGCCTTTGGAGCTGTTTTGCAGGGTGAAGAATTTTGAAAATTTAAAGATGCAAGCTGGAAAATCTTTGTAAAATTGTACCCTGAGCTTACTGGTCATTTTTGGTGGGAGTTCAAAAGACCAGAATGTCAATAGGATAGTCAACAGCAGGCTGGGTTCTTGATATTTCAGAGGAGAAGGAGTACTATATTGGAAATTGAACTAGAGGCCATTCACATAACATTATGGTAAAGAGGTTGTGTGCATTTTGCTCATGTTCTGAAGCGTTCTGTGAGGCTGAATTTAAATGTAATGAACTAATTCATCTGATGGAGGTAGTTTCAAGTTAACACAACATTCAGGAGGTGGCATAGATATTACTGGAAGAATTTAGCCAAATTTACTGAGGTAATCAGGAGTAGAACCCACAGCAGAATAAATTGAAAAACTTGCAGTTTGGCCAGAAAAGTGTAAGTAAAACTGAGTACAGGGAAGATGTATTTGTAAAGAGATTACAGCCTCTAAAGAGATGCTAATTATTTTATTAGAAACAATAGGACAGGCTGGGGTTGTGGCTCAGTGGTAATGTACTTGCCTAGCGCATGTGAGGCACTGGATTCGATCCTCAGCACCATGTAAAAATAAATAAATAAAACACAGGAATTGTGTCCATCTACAACTAAAAAAAATTAAAAAAAAAAAAAGAAAAGAAACAATAGGATAAATGGCTTCAGGGCATCTCAATAATTGGCAAAACCATACCCATCTTAGGCTCAAGGGTGTAAAAGGAAAATTTCTTTGAAAAGAGACCATGCAGGCACCATGCTTCCATGGGGTGCCTAGGAAGTTGTTTCACTCTGCTCAGCTACCCAGGCACTCAGAGGATGCTACAGCTATGGTTCCAGGAGGACTGGATACTGATAGAGGTGGTGGCAGACTTTGACACCCTTCACCTGGTGATGGTTCTTCAGAAATGCAGGATTCTGGAATTAGCATGTTATAGAGGCTTCAAAGGAAGTCCTGGGAGACCAGGCAAAGTGTAGTAAGGTGGGAGTCCCTGAAGGCTGCCCTTAAAAGAGTGATTAGTAAAGATGTGAGAAGGAATTCAAAGTTCAGTGCACAACCCCAATATTTTGAGATCTCAGTAATGTGAAATACTGGTTGAGGAAAGATGCAGAAATAAGCCAAGAGAGAGGCCATGTAGACTGCAACCAGCAAGCCCTTAAGGACAGAACTATACAAGCCCTGTGGAGAGCACATCATGATGCCATATGACCCAGATGCCAGATGTGGAGCTATACGATTAGATTGCCCTGCTGAATTTCAGTCTTGCTTTGATCCATCCCTTCTTTCTATACTCCTGTTTCTTTGTTGAGAAATGAAAATGCTTATACAATGCTATTATGTATTATCCAATATATATGTGACTTGCTTTTTATGTTTAAGGGTTTGTCTTATGTCTCAGATGAGATTTTAGACTCAGACTTTTGGGTAATACTGGAACTGTTAAGACTATGGGGTCTCTTGTACATGGACCAAACATACAATGAGAGACTGACATGGTTAAAAAAAAGTTCACCTGTGAGACAAGAATTTTCAGAGGTGAAATGATTAGATTAAGAGATACTTAACCTAATCAGTGAATTAATTCACTGATATGGGTTATCTGGGAGATAACCATAGGCAGATAGGGTATAGCCAGAGGAAGTAGTCTTGGGGGTATTTCCTGGTGGTTAATATTTTGTACCTGGTTAAGTGCAGCTCACTCTCTCTCTCTCTCTGCTTTCTGGTTGCAATGTCCTGAGTTACTTTCCTCTACTTTGCTATTCTGCCATGTTGTTCTGCCTCACCTTAGTCCAGAACTATGGAACTGGTCAACCATGAACTGAATTTCTGAAACTGTGAGCCAAAATAAACTTTTCCTTCTCTACATTTTTCTTATTAGAACTTTTGGTCATAGTGATGAAAAAGCTGAATAAAACATCTCCTGAAATTTCTTGATATTAAAGTAAATATTTATTAGACACATTACTTTAGTGCTGATTGGTGAATTGCTGGTCTCTCCTTAGTTTCCCACTCAGGTGCTCCATTGGCAAGCTATATAAGCAACAAAATACTATAAAGTTCTCTCTTTGTAGAGAATTTTGTAGAAACTTTAACATTGCTTAAAATTCTCAAGATTTAATTTTTTTTTTTTTTACGTTTACATAGGGTAATGATGTTTATTTTATTTTTCCCCTTGCCCCCACCCCTCCCACCCCTCTTTTCCCTCTACACAGTCCTTCTTTCCTTCATTCTTACCGCTCTCCTTAGCCTAACTCTAAACCTAACCCTAAACCTAATGTTAGCCCCTCCCACCCCCCATTATATGTCCTCATCCGCTTATCAGCGAGATCATTCGTCCTTTAGTTTGACAATGATTAATAGTAACATATTCAAGATTACTGTTAGTCTCATGTTATTTAGAAAACATTACTTGAAAATTAAAAATAATAAATACCTAAAGTGGTGAAAGACCTCTACGATGAAAACTACAGAACTTTAAAGAAAGAAATTGAAGAAAATCTTCAAAGATGGAAAGACCTGCCATGTTCTTGGATAAGCAGAATTAATATTTTCAAAATGGCCATTCTACCAAAGGCGCTATACAGATTCAATGCAATTCCAATTAAAATCCCAATGACATTCCTCATAGAAATAGAGAAAGCAATCATGAACTTCATCTGGAAGAACAGGGAGACCTCAAATAGCCAAACAAACCTGAATAGAAAAAGTGAAACAGGAGGTATCACAATACCAGATATTAAACTATACTACAGAACAATAGTAACAAAAACAGCATGGTATTGGCACCAAAACAGACAGGCAGACCAATGGTACAGAATAGAAGACACAGAGACAAAAACCACATAAATACAGTCACCTCATGCTAGACAAAGGAGTCAAAAACATACGATGGAGAAAAAGATAACCTGTTCAACAAATGGTACTGGCAAAACTGGAAATCCATATGCAGTAAAATGAAATTAAACCTCTATCTCTCACCTTGCACAAAACTCAACTCAAAATGGATCAAAGACATGGAATTAGACCAGAAATCCTACACCAAATAGAAGAAAAAGTAGGCCCGAATCTTCATCATGTTGACTTAGGATCAGACTTCCTCAATAATACTCCCAAAGCACAAGAAATCAAAGCAAGAATCAATAAATGGGATGGACTCAAACTAAAAAGCTTTTTCTCAGTCAAGGATACAATTAAGAATGTGAAGAGAGAGCCTACAGAGTGGGATAAAATCTTTTCCACATGCACTTCAGATAGAGCACTTATCTCCAAAATTTATAAAGAACTTACAAAACTTTACACCAAAAATACAAAGAACCCAATCAACAAATGGGCCAAGAAACTGGACAGACACTTTACAGAAGAAGACACACAGGCAATTAATAAATATATGAAAAAATGTTCAACATCTCTAGTAATTAGAGAAATGCAAATTATAACAACTCTAAGATTTCATCTTACTCCAATTAGAACGGCTTTTGCCAAGAACACAAACAATAATAGATGTTGGTGTGGATGTTGGGAAAAAGGCACACTTTTACATTGCTGGTGGAGTTGCAAATTGGTGCCGCCACTCTGGAAAGCAGTGTGGAGAATCCTCAGAAAACTTGGAATGGACCCACCTTTTGACCCAGTTATCCCACTCCTCGGTTTATACCCAAAAGACCTAAAATTAGCAAACTACAGTAACACAGTCACATCAATGTTTATAGAAGCTCAGTTCACAATAGCTAGATTGTGGAACCAACCTAGATGCCCTTCAACAGATGAATGGATAAAGAAACTCTGGTATATATACACAATGCAATACTATTCAGCCATAAAGAAGAATAATATTATGGCATTTGCAAATAAATGGGTGGAATTGGAGAATATCATGCTAAGTGAAATAAGCCAAGCCCAAAAAACCAAAGACCAAATGTATTCCCTGATAAGTGGAGAATGATATAAAATGGGGGTGGTGGGTGTGTGGAATGAGAGAATAATGGGGGAACTTTAGAATATGTAGAAGGAAATGAGAGGGAGGGGGGTATGAAAAATGGTGGAATGAGACAGACATCATTACCCTATGTACATATGTGATTACATGAATGGTATGAATCCACATCGTGTACAATCATAGAAACAAAATTATGTACCCCATTTGTGTACAATGAATCAAAATGTAGTCTGTAAAAAAATTAAAATCTAAATAAAAATAATAATAATTTAAAAAAAGAAAGAAAGAAAATACCTGCCTTTTGGCTCTGTTGAAACTTGATGACTTTTTTCCTTATAATTATGGGTGTGTCTTTGGAATAATAAAGTAACTTCTCTTTGAAGAAGGTATTACTTGGAACTTTAGTGATTTCATCATGGTGTAGATACATTTTCCCCTTTCAAATCCTTAATAATTGAGATGTTTTCCCCCACTGTGAACTAATCTTTGCTTCAGGAGCTACAGTTATAAATTGTTCTTCCAGTTTCTTCTGGAAATTCCTTTATGACTTTGGGAGTCTTCAATTATTAAACTATACCAGTGTTTTGAAAGAGTGAATCATGTCTCCTAATTATAGATCCTGACACTTATTTTCATAGATTTTCAACCAGCTATCATATTCTTTTTAAAAACTTCATCACAAAGTTTCTTTTGGGGGATAAAATCTTCTGTGTAATTAAGCTATATGAAAATGAATAACCAATCATTAAAATAGTTCAGTTAAAATTTGATTCTTTGTTTTGCATCTTCTCCAGTTAGATAGCCATTTTGCTCTACTATCCAGAATAACAAATATCACTGAAAGATACTTTCCACCCAGTAGACTATTTCATTTCAGAAGGGGAACTCCCAAATTCTATGAATATGTTTGCTTTTATTGATAAAAACACTGAATTGATAAATATGGTGCCCATTCTGATCTCTACTTCAATGAACCACATTTTGACTTGGGAACTATATAAATGTCTGGATACTAATTTTTATGAAATTTTGCATATTGTCCATATATTTTATCCCTGTACACTTCTATAATATATGATTTTAGTCCAGTTTCATAACTATTCTGAATCATGGTTCCCTAATCCTTGGAATTACAATAAATAGGTATCTTATAGATCAAATGCAAATTAAATAACTTAGCATTTTGTCTGACATAAACTTGAAATAATCAACAATTCATCCACACCCTATTTGGTAATTTCTTATTTATTTTTACTAATACTTCTATGAATAGTACTATTACTAACAACAAGAATAACAATCTATCCCTTATTTTGAGCATCTAACATAGGATTTCTTACTCTCTACTTTGCAGCAGAGTCTTATTGGGAGTTTTTTATAAAAACATAGATTTCATAACTGATTTAGATAATTACATGTGAATGAGTAAATAAGTATCCTATTCTATCACTTAACTCTATTGTATTTATATTGGTAATCTTCAGATCTCAATTTGGGAAACTCTGAATCCAGTGTAATATGTGAATACTTAAGAAAGGTTTTCAGTTTCTTCTTTATTAACAACACAAAGTTTGAGGCACTATTCTATAGAGTTTATCATTTAAAATATTAGTTAAATACAAGTACTATGAGATTATATTTAGGCACTAGGAAAATATCAAACAGAAATCATTATCCTTGTTCCCCAAAACACAAAACATGATGGAAAATACAAGTAAAATATAATAAAAAATAAAGTTTGAAGAATACTATGATTGAGGAAATACAGTATATTGCTTACAATTCTAGCTCTTTTAACTGCCAACCTTTTTAGTAGAACATTGACAGGGTTTATGAAAAATCCTGCCCACATAAAATCATGTAATCTATGCAATGTGTAAGAATAGTAATGTAGTTTTTCAAATGATTACTGCAATGCTATGTCCTGCCTAGAGTAAGATTAAGGTCTTGCTTTTCCATTTCTGGGGTATTAGCTTATTCAACTTCAGACATTTCTAAAGTTGAAAAGATTCACATATTCAATGGGTTTTTTTAAAAGTTAATTTGATATGATTGTTCCTACAGACACTGGAAAATCAACTACAAAAGTATTCATTTTTATGTAAAGTGTTCATCTACTGTTGTAGCTGTAAATCAATATTAATGAGAGATTATCTTCTAGTTGCCCTAATGTTCTTTGAAGAAATTAAGAGTCATTGGCAGATGCATCAAACTTTCTCACATTCAGATAGAATAGAAATATGGTTCATACATTTTTGTTGTAAACTATTACCTATTAATAAAAAGAACAAATTAGACCTCAGGGATATATTGGTTATATTTACATTATCTTGCATTTCCCAGTTCCTATTTCAAAAGTTGCAATTGATTGGTAGTGGTGGAGTTGATATGGAGCAATAACACTGAACTATGGTAGTTTATACCAATTCAGACTAAAGCACACTTTATAACACATACTTTTGAGTAAAGAATAAATGTAAGAGTTCCAGTTAAAATTTGTAATATGTTGTTGTGTCCTTTTAAGCTTTCCTCTCTAATGAATACTCTATATGGTCAATTTATTCTCATATAAAAATTACCTAAGAGAAAGTAATTTTGGAACACAAGTTATGTGATGATATTCTACATAACTCTCTAGTTTTATAATCAGTTTTTCTACCATATTATTCTGTAGAGTATAAGATTAATAGAGATCCAGAAAGTCTAATAAGTCTAGCAAACTTTAAAAAATAAAGATGGGATCATTGCAATTTTATTGCTGCTTTCCATTTGCTCTATTTTTTTCCCATTATGATGGTGGGAAAGTGATTATTCATTTGGCAAAAGCAGTATATAGAAAAGCAATGTTGCATAGCATAATGTTGTTATGATTAATGAATTTTATTGTCAGGAAAACAGTGCTCTCATGGTTGAAAAGCTAATTAATACCTTGGTAACTCAGAATTCCATTAAATCTAGGGATAAGTGTTCACCGTTCACAATTTCAAAGTATTTGTTGAGGACCTGGATGGGAGGAATTCCTGTATGTGTGCTTTCCATTTGCATAGAGATAATATTCTGAAACTGACTATAGTTTTATAATATATGTATTCTTCATACCAGGGAATTCTAAGGAGTTATTCACTTTGTATTCCAGATGTACAGTGAAGAAGAATTATTACTCATATAATGAACTTGATCTGTGTAGATGTAGTTCTACTTAGATTTGTTACAAAATGCCTGCTCCTAGACTTCTTCCTAATTTGTTTCATCTACATAAGGTCATATATTTAATGAAGCTAAGATGAGTGAAGTTAAAAATAAATTTGGGAATCAAGCAGTCATAATAAAAGCATTTACCTGCTATATTCCTGAAAAAGTTAAACCCAAATCAATAACTGAAGTAACAGCCCATCTTTAAATAGAAGATAAATTATTATAGCAAATATCCAACCCCTTATCCACAGCATCCCCAGTGAGTGCCCAAGGCCACAGATAGTATCAACCCCTATATATACTGTTTTTCTTATACATACAAACATATGGTAAGGTTATTTTATAAATTAGTCACAGTGAGAAATAAGCACCAATAGCTAACAATAGACTAAAACAATTATAATAATATACTGTAATAAAAGTTATTTAAAACTCACAAATTATTCTAGGATTTTCTGTTTAATGTTTTCAGAATACATTTAATGGAGAGTAACTGAAATCACAGAAAGGGAAACTGTGGATAAGGGGGGACTTTGTATTAGGGTTGTTCTAAAAATATTTTAGTTGTGTTCCATGTTTTTAGGATTAAAAATCCAGAGGTTTGTGCTTATTTCTCTCCTTGTTTTGACTTGCTCAAATTCTTTCTAATGTCTCTAGAATGTCTCTTTCAAGCAGAGGTCAGCAAACTGTGGACTGTAGGCCAAATCAATCCTGATGCCTATTCTATAAATTGAGTTACACTGGAGTAGACTTACATTCATTTGTTATTTATTGTCTATAAGAATGCAGAGAAGGACTTTTTGGTAAAGAGGCACAAAGAGACTTGCAGAGTTGATGGAAATGTTTGCGTAACCGATGGTGGTAAAGACTTTATGGGTATACACATACGTCAACAATGATCAAATTGTTCATTTGAAATACATGTAGTATAGTGTCCTTTACTCTTCCAAGCTGAAAATTTCAAAAAGGGCTAGAGAGGTAAAAATCAGGTTTTAAAAATAAAGCATACAAAATACACATCCAACATTTTATCATTGATAGAAATCTATTCTATCATACTGCCATAAAAATTTCAGCACGTTTAATATCTGTCCCTATCTCAACAGGGACAAGTAACAAGTCTTTCACTGACAGCACCCTACAAAACACTCATGAAGTAGTAGTGCTCTAGGAAATAAAAAAGAAAGCTGAGGTGTGGCCCCTGTTCCTCCCAAATATTACAATTTGGATAACTAGGAAACAGTTATGTAAGAGTGACAGGAATATGATGTGTTTTCAAAGATAGTTAATTTAGAGCTTTGCAAAAGTCAGTAGAATGAAAATCAACAAGGTCTTGGGAAGCTAGCAGGCTAGTATTCAAATTCAATTCCTTTCATTTCCCTCCTCTAAGACTACAGGCAAGTTTCGAAACTGCTGTGAACCAGTTTTTTGTTTTTTTCTTTTTTCAAAAGAAGAAATGATAAAAATAATGTTCTCTTCATGGAGTTGTTTTTGTCTATCTCTTGGCAACATGCGTGTAGTACGTATTCAATAAATATTTGTTAGCTGAAATAAAGAGCTTAAAAAATTGCAGTTCCAGAGTTGCTAAGCAACTTGCCTGAATATAGTAGTTAGTGACTATTGCTGATCTCCTGCTGGTTTATGATTTCTGTCTGAGACTGGATTTAAAACATTTGCTTATATGTGAGTCATTTAATTAAAAAAAGCTAAACTAGTATTACAGCCAATATTTGCAAAATTCTAAGGTAATTTCTCCTTATATGAGCATTATAATTTTAAGGTTATATGTGTGCCATAGACAAATATATGTTTTATATAGATATACTCTACTATTTGTGAAATAGAAACATTTATTAAAAGTATATATGTTTATTTTTTAAGTACATGTATTTCTTTAGCAATTAATTGTTTTATTGAACTCACTATGTATTAAATGTAAATTCATGGCAATATGCTGTGTAAAGTAAAACTATATCCTCTACTTGTGAGATGTATACAAAATAGGGATATGGAAAGATCACATAATCTAACTACAATAGCTATAGATAGATATTTGTATTTTTCCTTTCATGAAATGAGAAGTAAACCAGAATTAATAAGAATCCATAGAATGGGCTCTCAACCAAGCACTTTTTCTGATATAATCTCATATAATCTCTTATAACCAACCTACAACTGTAATAATGATATTGTTACTTTACAGATAGCAAAACTGAGTCTTGGAAAGGCCCCCTTGTATGATGGATAATAATAGGAAAATCAGAGATTTTCACTCAGATCTGTTTGCTACTACATGTTTCTCAGTATTACACTATGATCTGATGTCTTGCCATATATAAAATTCTAAAATTAAATCCTGAGACTGGGGTTAGGAGTGCAACTCAGTGGTAGGACACATGTTTAGCATGAACAAGGACCTGGATTCAGAATTCCCCAGCAACAATGACAACAACAACAAACAAGTTCAACATTCACAAAAGCAAAAGGCTGAGCTACCCAAATTTTCTGCATTCATTGAGGTTTTCCAAATACATTTCTTTAATAAAATTCTCAAATGGAGAATAGAACGTGGCTTGGTTCAATTGAGAAAACTTTCCTTAAAATTCCTGAAATTATGACTAGTGAGCATGTTGAATTTTATTAATTATAGGGATAAAATTGGATACATTATTTGAGGACTTCTCTTACTCTTAAAATATTCCTCATAATAAGATAGAAAAAATGCATAGCAATCCCACAATACTTTCCAGTTCATTTCTGCTTGTATTTTGCCAATTCTTATAGGATTCTAAGACTTACAAGGGTTTGAACTTTTAGATACTGTCTTTTTTATTTAATATTTCTCAATTGAGTGCCTTTTATAAAAAAAATAACTAATGTATGTTTGGTCTAGCATAAATAAGACCTGTGACAAAAATTCACTTTAGAGAACCAATGGTAAAAAGGGTAGATTTAGAAGCCACATTGCCTAAATTCAAATGCTGATTTCCTGATAACTAGCCTTATGACTGTAAGCAAACTGCAACATTGGTGTACTTCTGTTCCATTTTGTAATGGTGGCGCCTTCTGTATTATTTGGATCTGGAATGTCCCACACAGTCTCCTGTGTTGTGTTGGTCCCTAGTAGAGCAATGTTCAGAAGTGGGGATTTTAGGAAGTGATTGGATCATGAAGTCTCTGACCACATCAAGGGATTAATCCATTTCATAGATGAATAATTCGAATGGACTATTGGGTTGTGGTGAAAACTATAGGCAGGTAGAGCATGTGGAGGAAATGGGTCTTTGGGGAATGTCCCTGGCCCCTCCTTCTCTCACTGGCTCTTCTTGGCTCTCACAAACTTAGTAGCTTTCCCCCACCATGCCCTTCTACCATGATGTTTCTACCTTATATCAAGCCAACCATACATTGAAATCTCTGGAAAAAATGAGTCCAAATAAAACTTTCCTCTTCTAATTTGTTTCTCTCAGGTAATTGGCACAGCCATGAAACGCTGACGAATGCATTTGCCTCACAGGGTTCTTGTGAGAATGAAATAAGGCAACACTTTTAAAACACTTAGGACAGTATATGGGATTGCATATAGTAAGTTCTAAATGTATAGAACTTACTATATGCAAGTTCTAAATGTATTTGTTTTTGTTTATCTTTTTCATTTATATGGACTTGAAAATATTTTTGTGATTCTGTCTTTGCAACTTTGTTTAAAAAAGAATAAAAAAGTGAGGGAAGAAGGAAGTGTATGAGGTCAGAAGAGTGAAAAAGAGAGAGGAAGAAAGGGTAAAAGAAGGAAGATGGATATGAAGTGGAAAAATCACAAGTGAGGGTACCTAGATCTCTTCCAGTTCTAACGCATTTTGACATGCAACAGAAACTTCATACGATCTTACAATCTTACAGACATTTATGTTGAATTCTTAAGCAAATTGGTTTACCAGTACATCATATGGATTTCATAAATGAATCTTCTACTTACTAATAAAAGCAAATATTCACAAGTTGTAAAGCTAGAACTGTCACTTACATAACCCTTCATTCAGCTCAAAGCCATATAAAATCCTTGATATATAACTGTGCTTAAACAGGGTAATTGCCTTGTGCTCAGTTAGAGCATCATAACTTATCTAGAGTACATTTATCTCCAGGAGGGTCAAATGTATAATTTCTCTGTGAAATGATGCTGATTTTTCTATATTATAGTTATTTTGGCCAGGTTGTAGGTTAAAAGCAGCTCTGGACATTGTCTTCTTTCAACTGCAACATGAGTGCTTTTTCAATTTTTTTTCACCCGTTTCCGTATTAAGTTAGCCCAGCACTTGCAAGGGAAAATTTATAAGGCTTCCTGGAAAAGCAGAGTTGGAGTTTGCTATTTTATGGTTTCACTTTGATCAAATTTATAGGCATAATCTGAATATGACCTTTTTCTAAGATTAACAATGCCTTCCTTAAATGCTGACCATGGTTGGGAATGGTAATATTAAAATTTGAATTTTTAAAAATTCCTTGGTAAGTACTATCCTTTTCAAGGACAGATATATGCAGATGTAGGACTCCTAATGAAAATGAAATTTTAAAATGATGCTAATGTTTTTTCCTGTATGATTGCATTATTATTATAAAAAGCCAGTGGGAATGTTTTAAGAAATCTTATGTTAATTATTTTTTTGGCTCTTCTAGTTTCTAGATTTTTTCTGGTATTATCATTGCAGATAAATAGTGACATGTGTGTGTGTGTGTGTGTGTGTGTGTGTGTGTGTGTATGTATTTCCACACACATAAAAGGCAAACACACATATGTGCATACACACTGTTATATATGTGTTTTGTTGTCAGTTTTCTCCAAATCATTGTTTTAAAGACTTATGCTGAGCTTTATTTTCTTATATATTTTGTTTTAGCAAAGTAACTGCCATTTTAGCAACTAATAATTCCTTTTCTTAAATATATCTGCAGATTTAAATATAGCTAGGAAATGCTGTTTTACATTTTATATATTTATATTTAATTAGACATCTAACATCTTTGATACATAGTAATAGATATATTATTAGTTTTTGCCTGCCAAACCTTCAACTAAATGTTATTCCTTTAAGAATCAAATATTGATTATTTTAGGGTTTTCAAGGATGTCTTTGGAATATGTTTGTACATAACTACATTCATGCCTATGTTGAATTCTAATATTTTCATGATGGTAAAAGTATCAAATGTCACTAACAATAACAGTCCACTGACGTCGACTGTAGGTGGAATCCTCACCTGGTTGTTAACTGAAACACTCACTGTCTTAGTCCTTCCCAGCTGCTGCAGTAGAATACCATAGACTGGATGACTTAGAAACTAAAGAAGAACTTCACTTCTCACAATTCTGGAGACTGAAAATACTAAATTCAAGGCACTAGTCTTTGAACTTTTAGATACTTCTGATGATGACACTTCCTCATAGGTAGTTGTCTTCTCACTCTAATTTCACATGGCAGAAGAAGAGGGTCTCTTTCTGAGGAATTGTATATAAGGCACCAATTCCAATCATAAGGACTCTTCTCCTTAACCTTATCACCCCCCAAAGTCCTCCTCCTCCTAATGTCATGACCTAAGGGGAAATGATTTCAACATGAATTTTGGAGGGGCTTGAGTATTGTGACCATAGCACTTACACATAGACCCTTCAAGCTGTAATCCTTACAGAGGATTATAGCTGCAAGTGCCCCCAGAGAGCCATTTGGGTGCTTTATTGACTGTTATAACTGAGCTAAGAAGTCATATGATGTCATATGCCACGGTTACACACCTGATCAGTTTTGAGCGATGATGAGGGTTGTCACTGACACCACCTCCTAACAGGTAGAATGCCAAAGTCATATTGTAAACATGGGTTGGGGATTTGTTGTAACCATCCTTAGAAAATAAAATCATCTGTACTAGTGTATAAAATAACAAAGTCCATAATCCGTCATTATTGGCTCTTAATGTATTCCACCTCTACCCTAAGAATTTGAACCAGGACCAATCTCTGAAAAGAAACAGGGTATCAACACAGAATACCATTGCATTATGCTTTTTACAAGGGAATGTGAGTGTGATCTTATAGCTCAGTGTAGAAAAGTGATATGTGTTCTGTCCTTTTAGAATTTGGCCAAAGAAGAAAAAGTCACCATGAGCTACAATAGCTAAATACCTAATAGAAGGCTATGTGTTCATGGTTATGTAGAAGAAGTATGGAACAACAATAATACTAATTTGAATCAAATAATAACATTTTGAGGTAGCTATCCCAATCACAGGTTTCCCATGATCCTCTCTTGGAGGATCAATTCTCATACTCGTTATCCATTGACTATTTGCAACAGAATCATGGTGGAAAGGGGTGAGCAAACTATAGCTAGTAGGTCAGATCAAGACTGGGACCTGGTTTCTTATGGTCCAGTTTACTAAGAATTTTTTTATTTTACACTTCTAAAGGTTTATCAAAGACCAACAACAAAATAACAAAGAATAATATTTGACAGGGACCACCAAGGCTTAAATTTGCTATCTGAACCTTTACAGAAAAAATATGATTGACCTCCTGATCTCTCACACTTGATAAAAATGCATATTCCTCATTTGTACCATAGATCATTGGGTCTGAATGCAGGGGCAGGTAGACTTTGGGAATCTGCATCTTAGAGTAGTTCCCAAAAGATGTTTCAATGTCTGGTAAATTTTGAGAAGCACAAAACTTTGCTGTTCACAATTCTTTTAAATATGATTTACTTGACTAATTTCACCAATCAATTCATTTTAAATATTTCATGTTGCTCTATAAAACATGCAGGATTCTGTTCATGATAGTAGATTTTGCTTTATGATAGCCAAGAAACATTGAGTTGAAAATTAAGTGGCCACTTTTTACTTAAGTGCTTTGATTCTTTTGAAATTTAGGCTTTTTAAAAATATTTTCTTGAGGTGTATGTAGTATTTCTAAAGACTACAAAGCCATTTTTAAGTTAACAGCATTTGTATAGAGTAATTCCTTAAAAAGGTGATGTTTGCACAATTTGTTACAACTTTGTTTTTATTTGTAAAGAATTCAAAACAGGTTTAGTATGCCACAATAAAGGATTAAACAAATTATACTATATTCATAATATCACATACTTAGTAATTAAGTGGTGTTATAGAAAAATAATAAAATAGACAGGTGGTCATACTCAGGTAGATCAATGGTACAGAATAGAGGACATGGACACAAACCCAAATAAATACAATTTTCTCATACTAGACAAAGGTGCCAAAAACATGCAATGGAGAAAAGATAGTCTCTTCAACAAATGAAGCTGGGAAAACTAGAAATCCATATGCAACAGAATGAAACTAAACCCCTATCTCTCACCCTGCACAAAAATCAATTCACAATGAATCAAGGACCTCGGAATCAGACCAGAGACCCTGCATCTTATAGAAGAAATAGTAGGTCCAAATCTTCAACATGATGGCTTAGGATCAGACTTCCTCAACAGGACTCCCATAGCACAAGAAATAAAAGCAAGAATCAATAACTGGGATAGATTCAAACTAAAAAGCTTTCTCTCAGCAAAGGAAACTATCAGCAATGTGAAGAAAGAGCCTACACAGAGTGGGAGAAAATCTTTGCCACACATACTTCAGATAGAGCACTAATCTCCAGAATCTATAAAGAACTCAAAAAACTCTACACCAAGAATACAAATAATCCAATCAACAAATGGGCTAAGGAAATGAACAGACACTTCACAGAACAAGATCTACAAGTAATCAACAGATATATGAAAAAAATGTTCAACATCTCTAGTAATAAGAGAAATGCAAATCAAAACTACCCTAAGATTCCATCTCACCCCAATTAGAATGGCGATTATCAAGAACACAAGCAACAATAGGTGTTGGCGAGGATGTGGGGAAAAAAGTACACTCATACATTGCTGGTGGGGTTGCAAATTAGTGCAGCCACTCTGGAAAGCAGTGTGGAGATTCCTCAGAAAACTTGGAATGGAACCACCATTTGACCCAGCTATCCCACTCCTTGGCCTATACCCAAAGGACTCAAAATCAGCATACTACAGTGATACAGCCACATCAATGTTCATAGCTTCTCAATTCAGAATAGCCAGATTATGGAACCAACCTATATGCCCCTTAATTGATGAATGGATAAAGAAAAAGTGGTATATATATATACAATGGAATATTACTCAGCCATAAAGAAGAATAATATTATGGCATTTGCAGGTAAATGGATGAAAGTGGAGAATGTCATGTTAAGTGAGATGAGCCAATCTCAAAAAAACCAAAGGATGAATGATCTCGCTGATAAGCAGATGATGATACATAATGGTGGGTGGGAGGGAGACAAGAGTGGAGGAAGGAGGGACTGTATAGAGGGAAAAGAGGGATGGGAGGGATGGGGGGAGGAAAAAACAACAGAATGAATCATACACCATTACCCTACGAAAATGTATGATTACACAAATGGTATGTCTCTACTTCATGTACAAACAGAGATGATGTACCCCATTTGTTTACAATAAAAATAAATTTAAAAAAAGAAAGGTGGTCATACTGAAAGCTGGTTATAAAACAGTATGTAACATAATTCCATTTATGACAAAGCTATTTAAATTTGTATATCTATAGTATCTATTCCTTTGTCCAACTATGTATCTATCTATCTTCCTGTTTATAGTATCTACATTCCTCTCTACCTGTTTAGATAAACAAATGAGAAAAGGATATTAAGGGAAAGAATAGATGAACTTTTCAAAGTGTTAGTAGCAATTTTCCAATCTGTTTTCATTTAACAAATAAAGAAAATTATTATATATATATATATATATATATATATGTAATACAGTAATGCTAGAATCTCGATTTATATCATTTTCTAAACTGAGAACCTATAAAATTCTTTTTGGTTAGAAATTATTTAAAATGGGAACTTCACGAGTCCTGTTGAGATATGAATGTGGTTTTTAGGGAGGAAGATTGAAATATTAGCTTTTTCAATGAGAATGGCAAGCTCGTGTTAGCCTTCTCAATGACATGGTGAGATCCCACCTCCATGTGCACACTGAGAACCTATATGCTGACAGGTTTCTAAAGTGAGATGACAAAACAGACAATGGGGATGACAGGACCCATGACCTCCATGGGTTTGGAGGAGGGTCACATTGAAAAGGATATTTCATTCTGATACTAATAAAGTGTCTGTGTCCTCCGCCCCTTCTTCCTTGAAACTGTTTTTGCATTGATAGTGTATGGTGACACACTGCATCCTACAACCAGTTAATAGGAAGAGTTAAATTGATAAATAAAAGTTGCACTTAGGAAAGCTTCTTGTTGGTATAAGGATACCTTCATCTTCAAATGTTGTGTTCAGTGTAAATTGTATTAAATCATTCCTGTCTCAAAATGCCAAGCAAAATACTCCAAAGTACTTTGTATATACTTAGTAGTTAATGTTTATTTTCTTATTCTCACACCCTCATTCTTACTGTGATAGTTTCTCCTTTCTTAAAGCACTTGTGCCGGGTGCGGTGGCACACACCTGTGATCCCAACTTCAAAGGTCAGCCTCAGCAATTTGGTGAGGCCCTAAGCACTTAGTGAGATCCTGACCCAAAATAAAAAATAAAAGAGGCTGGGGATGTAGCCCAGTGGTTATGCACCCTTGGGTTCAACCCCAGTACCAAAAAAAAAACCTGTGATGTTCCATATCATTCAAGATTTACAAATTTATCTCATATTTTTGCCTGCTGTCAAACCTCCCATCCCAGACATACTAAACTAATTTTCAGTTTTTTTAACCTAAGATTCTTTTTCATTATCTATGCCATGGAACCTGCTTTTTCTCTTGTCTCAAATGCCCTTCTACTGCCTAATTCATTTGGCAAGCACATATTCTTTCTAAAGGCCAAAGAGCAAACACTTCCTCTATAAAATTTCCTTTGCCAGAGCCTTTCAGTACTATTTCTTTGAAACCACTAATTCTCTACATCCTGTGATCCTAATTTGTGGTGCCACTATTGTAAAGTGTTCCTTTTATTTATACAATGCATTATCACATTCCATTGCACTAATTTTCTCTATACACTTGAAGTAGCTTCTTATTATATTTGAATCTTCAGCACTGAGCATCTAGTAAGTACTCAGTAAATGTCTGCCTCACAAATAAATCAGTTTTTCCCTTCACAACTCTTGTAACATTAAATAGTCTGAACTAATTCACAGTCTTCTTGAATACAGCTCAAAGCAATTGCTGCTTTCCCTTGTTTTAGACAGGAATTGCATGTGATAGAAATTTCCCTATCTTCTCAGAGGTAATTGAATAAAGAATAAAGCCAGAGGTGTCTGGTCCTAAACACTGAGTTTGGTATGCCCATGAAGTCCAACAATTTTACTCTGAGCTACGTATTTCTAGAAGTGATGAACTCTACCCTCAATCTAGCCAGGACAACAGACACGCACATATAATAGATGGGAATATTTGACGGAAACATGGTAATGAGCTTATGAGAAGACATTTAGGGAGGTTGCTGAGGTGGCTGCATTTGCAATTACTTAATTTAGCATTCTAAATTGGAGCCTAGGCTGTTGTCTTTATAAGTGATAACAGCACAGTATGTACCAAGGATTTCTATCTACTTATGACTCTAAGAAACCCTGCCCTGTATCAGGTTTGGGCAATGAGTAGGAAAACCATGTTAGTGATTGCTTGGTACTAAGTTTATACTTGTTGTAGGTCAAATTGATGACTATTAATGTTTTTTGTGTCCTCCCCTTTCACTTTCAATAGTATTCCCATGTAGATGATAAATTATACATTATATGGGGAGTGATCCATCACCTTAGAGGAGATTTATAATAGGAAATCATAGAGATAGGAGATAATATTTATTGTGTCTATTAAATATATTTTTATATTTAATTATTACAAAAACATCTGTGGGCAATTATTTTTATGGTTTTCCTAGCTTTATTATTATGGTTTATCCTAGAGGAAATTGAGGCACAAGAAGGTTCACAAATGTGCCCAAGTCATATGGTTAATAAATGTAAGAGGTGAGATTAAATGAAGTCCAGTTTCAAAACTCATGACTACTACTGTTATACTATTCTGGTTAAAACTATTTTATTCAGTTAGCAAAAGTATATGAAGATTCAGGTCACTAGGACCCAGTCTCATTCTTCCTTTTTTCCTCCTCTCTCTCTCTCTCTGTCTCTCTCTCTCTCTCTCTCTCCTCTTCTCGCCTCTTCCTTTCCTTTCTATCAATAAATCTTTATTGAATATCACATGTCAGGCATGGTCCTTCCAGCCCTAGGAATACATTAGCAAACAGCAACAACAAAATGCCTGCTCTTATTCTTGTATAGTTCACATAAAGTTCAGGAGTTAAGATATTTATACTGTGTTTTCATGACGATCCTTACAGTTATATATATTTTAATTTATTAGGGTTTTTTTTTAGTTATACATGATAGCAGAATCAATTTTGATATAATTATACAAGCACGGAATATATCATATTCTAGTTAGGATCCCATTCTTATGGATATATATGATGGTGGGATATACTGTATTGTTTTCATATATGAAAATGGGAAAGTTATGTCGGATTCATTCAACTGCCTTATAGATATTTTTATGAAAGTCAATGCTGCCTCCTACACATAACAAAAACAACAATGGAAACAACTAGTTTAGCTGAGTAGAGTGGGGAAATGCAACCATGCATGCATACCATACATAGTCCATGAACAGTGTCCATTCCCCTGGATCTTGGCACTAGGTAATTGTTCAATTCAGGAAACTTTTGTCAAGTGTCCACCCTGTGCCAGGCTCTGTGGCAGGCTGTCTCCCAGAGCCGAATGTATCGTCACTCTCAAAATAATAAGAAAGGTGCATCTATACTCTGTACTTCAATTATTTCTAAATTGAATTAATCACTTGTTAATTACTTTTCTCCTCTTCTTCCTTTACCAACACCAAACACAAAACACATTCAAAACAAGTCTATCCTCTGTCCTCAGTGACTAGGATTCAGGGAAATTAAGATACTTAAACCTAAATTATTTACAAACCTTTTACTCTCTTACATAATCTTGTTTATATAAAAGCTCTCTGGTAGATTTTCATGTCACCGTTCCTTGGAGTCTGTGTAGGTATGGCCTTGGCATATTCTACCAAGGATTTTGACCCATTAGTAATGGTCCATTTAGCAGAACTCTTATTTGTTAGGTTTTTTCCCACATATGCACTGAATGGGATCAAACCCACACCCTAATCAGGCACCTGGAGTACTGACAAAATAAATAAATAAGCACTCTGGAGAACTTTAGTAAGCCTGACATAAAATGTTTGGGGCATTTTAATTATTGAAAAAAAAATAGATTTTTTTTCTACTCCCTCTACTTTTAAACAATTTAGGAAATAAATGTTATGCAGATGTAACCTGAATACAACTGTTTATAGCTCCTTTAAAGGTTAAATTTGCATAAAAATTAATTCATTAAGTGAAAACTGGACTGCATTGAGAGTGCATTGTATTGTGATTAACTAAAACTCCATTTATTTAGATTGACAGTGGAACTTAGAAATGTTTAGATAATATTGGTAAATAAATATCAGAAGACTTAAAAAAATCAGAAAGTTTAGGGGGTCAAACCACCTGGATACTAACTTTATGGCTAAGTTTTGCTAAGAGAATATATTGCATACACTTACGATAAGAAGTATTTTCATGT
Source organism: Sciurus carolinensis (assembly GCF_902686445.1). NCBI lineage: Eukaryota > Metazoa > Chordata > Mammalia > Rodentia > Sciuridae > Sciurus > Sciurus carolinensis. The sequence continues at coordinate 45,591,545 of NC_062221.1, forward strand.
ATATATGTTCTTTTAATCCATTGAGATAAAATGCAGTATATGCAGTAAATATTCTTTTGAATGGAATTTAAATACTATGAAAACGCACAGCCAAGAACACAACAGGGAATGTTAAAATGGTACAATGTGGAGAGTAACCTAGTAAAATGTGAATGAGAAAATTTGACGACCTGAGTGGTCCCCTGTTATTCTTCTGTCACTGGAGTCTATGCTAGCTTAAAAGACATGGTAAAGGAGTTCATAAAACATTTATATATGTAATTAAAGGTCTCTAACTTAAGAGCTGGGGCATGTGTCCTCTGGATAATTCATTGAATTTGCAGTTTCAATTGTGGTTAGTGTAGATTTCTGAAATTCCTATATCCATTAACATTAATATATTATTTATCTTTTCAAAACGTCTTCTTATAATAAATGCTTCATGAATCCAAATGTAATTCAAAGGGCTTTTTCAAAAGTGATTGGAAACTTTTGTTTTCTTATCCTAGGAAAGATTGAAATTGTTATTCAAGTAATGAAAATGATACAATGAAGAAGTATAGCCCCCGCAGGCCATCAGTTATGGCATTATCTTCTATTTATATATGACCTTTTCTTGAAGTGAAACTACAAGCGTAATTCACTACATATTTTAAAAGTTGGCAAGTGTACCATTTCTAAAGGTTTCTATCAATTTCCACTGGTATTTTAAAAACAATCCCTTTTATATTCATTGCCAAATAAAGCAAGTTCAGAGAAGGTTCCCAGACCCGCTTTCTTAAATTCCTTAGCGTCCCAATGTTTTGAAACACCAGATACCTGTTTGAATATTCCCTTCAAGTCTGTCCTTTCCATGAAAAAGATTTGAGAATCTAATCAGTCTGAGTATTTCTTTGTTTTCTATTCGTACTGAGCACAAATAATGAAGCCCCTCAAATAGACTGGCCAGTCCAGGGTTGCCCTTGACTCATGATAGGAATTCCATTAATGTTAACCATGAGTCTTCATGTGCAATCCACAGAGCAGTGTGATGGCTGACCTTTTCGGGTATCTAAACGCACATTCGGGCTTCTTTATGAGGAAGGCTAGAACCAGGAGGAAGAGTGGGTGAGATGAAGGCAGATTATGTGGGCATCCTTTTGGAGATACCAGCAGATGTACAATGAGAAGAACATCTCCAGGCACAGGTTCATGGCAGTTTCCAGTGGATATCCCCAAGGAGAAAGACCAAAGTATCTGGTGATAATACTCTGGAATGAAAACAGATGATGAAGGGGGATTTTTTTTTTTTTCTTTTTTGACTTACCTTTTCTCATCCTTTTTGAGGATTTAGTTCTATCTTTCAGTAATTTCTACTTTAACTCTTCCCTTCTCTCTATAGTTTCAGTCTTACTCTGCTGAGGCTTTCCTTGCTCTGTTACTTTACATTATAAAGCACGCTTAAGAGTGTTTTTTTAATTTCTTTATAGCATCAGATTAGGACACAGAACTGATAGCCATGGTTAGCATCCTTCTTTTATTCTAAGGATGGTGTAAGTCCTGGCATCTATGCCTAGGAAGACAGCTCCAGTGCAATCCTGAGAAAGCCTTTGCATCAGAAGAGACCTCCACCGAGTTTTTCTCGTTTTCTCTCATCTCCAGGCAGAAAGAGCAAGACTAGCACAATGTGTTGAGAAGGGTACAGAGAGAAGAGAAAAGTGAAAGAACAGATCAAGCTCCTCTTCATCACAGTTGGCTACTGGTCTATGCCTGGGCTAGGGAAAGGAGAGAAGCTTGTTATTGTTCATGAGATACTTGTTTTAATTTTAATTTAAGCGTACCTTCTAACACTCAAAGAACTTAACTCATGGGCTATTCCCAAGATATTATCTATAAGACCCAATGTAAAAAGTTTTATTTTGAATTATTTATTTATTTAGCTTTTGGTGCTGGGGATTGGACCCTGGCTGCTCCATCACTGAACCATATCCCTTATTTTGTTTATTAATTTTGAGATAGGCTCTCACTAAATTGCTTGAACTGGCCTAGAACTTGTGATCCTCCTTCCTCAATCCTTTAGTACCTGGTATTAGAGTTACTCAAGGGATTACTTGAGAAAAATGTTTAAAAAAATTTTTAAACTGTGGTGGGTAGACAAGTTATTTCTTGATTTCACCTAGTAAATCTATCCCAAGAAATTGGCCATTTGACCAATGTAGTATTTTGTTCTTTGATTCTGTTTTAGGTGTGTATAGGAATGTTTAAATGAATATCATATTAAATTTAAGGGATAACAGATTAGTAGTTTCATTTTACTGGCTTTTTCCAAAGAACAAGGAAGTTCAAAGAATTGAATAAAGCACATTTTGAGAATCAGTGTGTCTAAATTAGATCAAAGGAGGAAAATGTGTAAGACAGGAGGCCAAGACTTTGTTTCTGCCTACTTAATCCTTGTCCCGACTTGTAAATTCTGCATTAACCTTGGTAAATTAATATCTTCCCCCTTTGCCGATGTAGTTTGTTAATGCAGTTTCCTGTCTTTGGGACAACTTTTCTCTCCCTGACAGATGAAAAACATCTACTCATCCTACATTTGGCTTCTTCCATGTAACTTTTCCCCCTACCAGAGACTTCCCTTTCCCCCAAAAGGACTTCATTGCTTGGTTTTATTTCAACATTGAGCAATATCCAGACTTCTTTCAGAGTTCCTTTATTGCCTTATTACAACTGTTTACTTACAAGTCTGTCTTTGTCTAATCAGTTTGAGAGTTCCTTGAGGGCAGGAACCTTGCTGTATTTCTATGTGTATTCCTAAAGTTTAATACCATGGTTGAAATATACTAGATGCTCAATAACTAGTTACCAAATAAATGAACGAATATATTTAAAGAGTGACTTTGTCCCAAAATTGGGAGGAAACCAGGTGGATGGTCTAAAGTGTCAGATATTATTGAGCAAATATTCAAACCTGCATTATATGACTTCCTCATTTTCTCATAATGTAAGCTTCTGTTACTTCATCAGCTATTTAAAGTTAAATGGAGTGACTCAATTACTGATTTCATGTACAAATCAAATCTATTTATGACTTGGTTTGCTTTTCTTCAGGGAACATTATATTTCAAACAAATGCTAGCACAATTGAAATACTCTACATATCTATATTTTTTTTGCTTCTTGTTTTAGCTTTCTTCCTGCATTATAAATAAGCTAATACATTTGTTGGACCCAGGATAAATTTTAATTCTTAATGACTTCCTTCAACAGTTAGACTGCTTCCATTCAATCAGTGTGCAGTTGCTAAAGACAATCTTGTACCATCGTAGTAAATTTAATTATATCAGTTGTTGCTTGTAGATGATATGATTGCTTATATTCAGTTTGTTTTATGAGGTATTTATAAGTACTTAGCAGTGTAATCAATTGTTTATGTAATAACTATCTTTCAAAAAGTAATTACTTCCAAAGTGTCAGTGTGTTCTCTTGAAGTATCACACACAGTCTTCTTCCACTGGGGTTTTGATGCTGAAAGAAAATAATTGAATTCAAGAAATTGTGAAATGAATTTAGTGGACATCTGCTTTCAGAGAACTGTGACAACAGTTTCTTTAAACTGTTTCATGATAATGTACTTAGTGACATTAGAATCCTTCAAGTTTTAGTTTGTAGAAACTGGGCCAATTTTCAATTGCTTTTGCTATAGCATATGTGTTTTTCAGCACTGTTAGGGGAACGCAACTGGCATTATGTTCCTGGTAAACTCTTTGATAGCTTTTCACAGGATCATGTAAGAGCACAGACTACCTGAAAATAGGCATTATGAAGATCTTAAAATCCAGTTAAAATAGATCCCAATCTTGGAGTTTGCTATTTTGTAGGCAGAGCAGATTCTATTGTGCCCTTGTGCTGCCTGCTGCACACAGGCCCTAGAAATGCACAAATGGAAATTGTCCTGTGGAATTATATCATAGAGGGGCATTATGTGGTAATCCCCCAAGTTGTAACAGGATTGCTGGAGTAACACATTGGAGAATTCCTCTGCCAGATGTTTCATTGAGGTCCCTGGCAAAGACATTAGGGTATGCAGGATGATTATGTTTATTAAATGATGAACTGGGCAAGCAAAGAAATGGAAAAGGTAGCATGCTTTTTTTTTTCTGGTAGTGTATCTGTTGCATGGTCAGTGGTAATTAATTATCTCTAGGCAAAGTTAAGTTGCATAAGCATTTAGAAAGAAAAATCCTCCATTTTGGTGAACATATGCCCAAAACAATGCCTCTAGTCCAAATGACCTAATTGAATACAGGGTATAAGCACTCATTCCCTAATTAGATTATGTTTTTTTAAAAAGCAAAACTAGCTGGATGCAATGGCACATGCCTGTAATTTCAGTGGCTAGGGAGACTGAGGCAGAAGGATCACAAGCAAGTTCAAAGCCAGCCTCAGCAACTTGGGCCCTAAACAACTTAGCAGACCCTGTCTCAAAATAAAAAAAAAATTAAAAAGGGCTGGGGATGTGACTCACTATTTAGACACCCCTGGGCTCAATCCCTAGTTCCTGAAAAAAAAAAAAAAAAAGGCAAACAAATCAGTTTTGTTGGAGTTACATTGTACTAATTTACTTATGAGTTGATATTCATTTCTTTAGACAAGATTTACCCTCATTTTTGCATCAGATTCTTAAAGTTAATTTATTGTTCCTCAAAGGACCTTATCATTCTAAGTGAACTTCCTGGTTAATCAGCAATACGTTTAGGTCTGCTTATGATGATAGGAGTCTTGGTTGCTGGGCATGAGGCTACTACAATGAGGCAGACTCTGTAGTTGATGATTTAGAATGGCTTGAGATATGTCCTCAAGGTCTGTTGTAAGTAGAATGAATAAAATAATATCAGGCCATGAGTGGGAAAGTCTAATTGGACATTAACCATATTGTTGACTTTGGTAAGCTACTTCATTATTCTAGTTGCCAGGGTCCTCAGCAAAGTAAAAGTTAGAAGATTATTGAAGTCCCTTTAAGTTTTATTCTTCTGTAATTCAGAATTAGTATAGATAGTACTATAGCTGATGAACAACTTTGAATCCTCCTTTTTCTAAGAACACTGAAAATTTATTGTGCTCAGTTTTCCTTGCACTAAATATGGCTGTGTGACTGAGTTCTAGCAAAGGTATCTTACTCACCTTTTGATCAAGAATACACAATTGAAACTTAACGTGAATAAGAAGCAACTAAGATCTGAGTGTTTAAGTTATTACTCTAGGTAATAATTTGGGATTATCTAAATTTAAGAAAATATGTCAATAGTGTTTCTCTGCTTTATTTGTCCATCTCAATATCAATACCATTTATGATATAACATTGCAGTTAGTGAGTGGATGGAAGTTAGGGAAATCTAATCTTTGATTGTTTTAAGGAATCAAATACTATTTTATTCTAAAAACTACGTTTTCTAGGATATTGAATGGATTCCTTGAAAGCTACCCACAGTGCAAGGTGTTATAAGTATTCTAGCTAACCTAGATGATGGACTTGCCTTTTAAGAACAAAATCAAATGTTCCACTTTACCATGTGTCTCATTCTTATAAGTATATATTTTAATTAATTCAATTGTGTATTGTTAGTATCTGCAAACTCTAGAGCAGAATTAAATTTGAATTAGTTGGAAGTCTTATTTATTGTATGCAGCAGAGCTTAACTGAAAGTATCAAGATATATTTACAGTTTGCCAATTCTGGTAACATCTATAGTGGATTGTAGTAGAAGTGATTGAAGATTGTATACTAATTTACTAGAGAAGAAATCTCAAGGCTATAAAAATGAATATGCAAATAATGTTCGTGGCTAATGCTTAGGATAAGCCTAATAGATGAGGATAAATAAATATTCAAGAAAAGTAAGGAAGTTATAATGGAAATTCTTCTCTACAGTGAAAGCTGAAAGATCTCTTAGATGGAAACCTAACTGAAAATATATTTCTATATGCAAAATCCATAAAAGAATCTGTAGATTCTTTCTAATGTTGCTTTAAAAGCAATATTAAAGGCCATGATTTCAAGGGAGGCTTAAAAAGGATAAGCTGACCATTTGATTAAAAATTTTGAGGACTGGGGTTGTGGCTCAGTTGTGGCTGTAGCTCAGTGGTAGAATGCTTGCTTAGCACCTGTGATGCACTGGGTTCAATTCTTAGCACCACATAAAAATAATTAATGAATAAAATAAAGTTATTATGTTCAACTACAACTAAAAATATTTTTTTTAAAGTTTTGAGCAAGATGGGGTATAAATGCATTTTTCCTCTTTTTTGAGTCTTGAAGCATTAGACAGAGCAAATGGAAAATGGTGGAGTCATTATATACTTAAACCGAAGGTACAGTATAGATTTTGTTTTAATCATGGTACCCTAATTTCAAGATGAGGAAACTGAGGGAGAAAATTTTAAATAACATGGTTAAATCCCATAATTAATAGCAGTACTAGGATTATATTTCCATATACCATATGTCATTTGAAGCAATGAAAAGATTTTTGGGCTTTCCTGCCATCTTTCTGTTAGTGAATTATATCTTTCTCTGCATCTAATAATGGTGATTATGATATGTATATAAAACATATAACATTTATTATCAGCCTGATGTAATTCTACATATATTAACTTATGTTATTCTCACAGCTATCCTGAGGTAACTAGTCTCTAGTTTGGCCCCTCAGATCTTACCTTCTGAATTTCAGATTCTTGTGTAGTTCTCTTGGAGACTATATCCAGGTTACTGTGAGTGATGCTTATGTCACATCTGAAATTAGGTTATAAAAGACAATGAAGCTTCTATCTTGGGTGCTTCTCTTGAATCATTCACTTTGGGGGAAGATAACTGCCATGTCATAAGCAGCCCTATAGAGAGGATCTTGTGGTAAATAGGTGAGACCTATTACCAATAGCAGAGCATGAGTTTAGAAGCACACCTTAGGGCCATAGTCAAGCCTTTGCGTGACAGTAGCCTTAGCTAATAGCTTGACTGAAATCTATGGAGCTCTCCTGAGCTGGAACCATCCTGCAAGATGCTTAGATTCCTGCCTTGTCTTGAAGTCAATCTTCCCAATTGTATTAGCACCAAAGTATTATCATTGTTGTTTTTCAAAAGTATTTACTGTTGCTGGATTCTAAAACATACATTTTTTTACAGTCTGCAGGTTAGAGTTTGCCTCAAATGTTCAAGAAGGTTCGCTATTGTGTGTAGCTTCATGTTAGGAAATCTCACAAGTAGAACATTGATAAAATGAGCCATGGGCACAAAGAAGTTAAGGAAAGGTGAAGGAGTGGGTTGCATTAGCTGAGAAGAAAGGTGCCGAGGACGGGCCCACTCCTCAGACAGATAACTGTATTCTGCCTGTTAAACTGAGAGCTGAAGCCTGTTTCCTTGGTTACAGAGGACTCGATGCTCAGTAGTCAAAAGTAAAATGATTTTAAGAATGTTTGTTTCATACTGAGTGGGCTAAGAGAATCAACTTTCCTTAGACTAATACATTCTTTTTATAGAACTTCGGTGATGTCAAGTTTAACATATCTGGCTTGAATCACTGATACTCAACAGTTGAGGATATTTGAAAATAGTGTGGTTCATGTGGTTTAGATAAAGAGTCAATATGAATCACATTGAATAATAATTAATAGTTAATATTTGTAGAATTATTATAAATACCTTAGTATTTATATTATAGTGATTAAAAAGTATATTTAAGAATGTGCATTCAGGATATCAGCATGGAAAAAATATACCCATCTCAATATTTTATTTAAGTAGAAATCAGAGAGAGATTAGAGAAAAATGGAAAAATTGTGACAGATCTGATGCATTTTGTAAATTTTGTTGTGATACATCTTATAGTGACTATAGCATAAGAGATATGTTGTCCTCTGAAAGTGTCCCCAGACTTCCTTATCGCATTTAATTGTCCTGTCACCTTTATCCCTAAGTACACACCCTTAAACTTTCCCATGGTATTATGATTATTGATTTCATGTCTGTCTCTGCCATGTCAGGTAAACTGGCAAGAATTAAGCATTATTTATCTTTATATCACACTATGTGTATAGTGTTTGGTATATTTTAAGAAGTCAACAGAATGTTAGCCAACTGAAAAAGATGTATTAAAAATAGTATTTGGGAAAGATAGTGGTTCATAAATTTTATTTCAGATACAGATGAATGCTGTTGGAAACTGCCTTGTTTGGTAGAAATTTATAATGACAGGGAAATATTATTTGGTAATATTTCTTCAGTTATTTAAATAAAGAAGATAACCAATTATTATATTTTATAATACCAATCATTTTAAAGGTCAAAATTTAAGCTTAGAATGTACCATAATTTATTTCACCACATTATTTTATGTGTATTAAAGCTTCTACCAAAAAAAAAAAAAAAAAAAAAACTTTAAGCTTTTAAATGGGATTTTGAAATAGTTATTTGCATTTTTAGGATGTTTTAAAGTATTCACCCTCTTCTTTATTTACATATAATGAATTTTTTTTCATTTATACATATTTCTAGAATAACCATTTTGTGCCTGGAACTGTTTAAGCACATAATCCCCAGGACTTAATTCTTGGTAAGAAAAACTTCCTATACTTTTAGAGCTTACACTGTAGTGGCAGGGCACATACAGTGTAAGTATTCAGTGAATCAGGAGTCCTTAATGTAGACATGCTAAGTTTAAGAAGACTAAAAGATGTCAACATGGGAATTTGAAAAGGACACATGTCTGGAACCTGGGGGAAAGATCAGATGTGGTATATAGAACAATAATGATATGTAAGTTTGGAGTATTGGCCAATGTTACCTGTGGAGACTAGAAACAAAACCGAGGAGAGCACAGAACAGAGTCAAGAAGACTTCAACATTTAGAGGTCTAACAGCAGAGTCAGCCATGAAGAGTATAAGAGAGGATGACACCTTGAAGGCTAGAGGGAAGTTCCATTTCAATAAGGGAGTAGCAGGTGCTTATATCTGTGCTATGAGAGGTAGGAGGACAGAAAGCCATTGGGCTTTATGAGATGGCAGTCCTGAGAGACTCCTGTATTCCTACAGCTAGTTGTAAGATCAATTATAATAAAAACACATAAGCACTTCAAGGCCAGATACTGTTCATGTGTTTACCAGGTATTAAGCAATTAAATATATAAGAAACATTTTATTGAAGTGATGATTGCAAATATCTAATTACAGTGGGAGGAAAAGAAAATGGGAGGGGCAGTATTACTTTAGGTATTGCCACATTAAAAAAAAACCATTCCCAAACTTGGTGGCTTAAAAATAACAGACATCTATTGTTTCATAACTCCTGTCAATCAGGAATTCAAATGTTTTTGTCTCTTTCTCATGGTCTTTCACAAGGAGCATTTAGATGTTGGGTGGGGCTACAGTCATCTGAAGCTTTAAAGATCATTTTTGTAAGATAGCACAGTCACAAAGCTCTTGGCTGGAAGTCTTAGTTCCCTACTGGCTGTTGGCAGGAGACTGGAGTTCCTTGCACCAAAACCTTTTTCACAGGGCTGGTCTGAACATTGTAGGCTTTCCCACAGAACTAAAAATCAAGAGTCAGAGAGGAGACACTGTGAATTTTTTTTTTGTGACCTATTCTCAGAAGATACACTCAGAATACATTGTCACTTCTGCACTCTTCTGTTCATTAAATGTATATCACAAAGGGGATACCTACAGAAAATTATGCTCCACCGTTTGAAGTGAATGTCAAAGAATCTGTGAAACTATTTTAAGCCACTACCTGAGTGGTGAAGAAATGGAATATCCAAATATAGGTGACTATTTTGAGACTTTTCTTCTGAGAAGTATAGCAAAAAGATAAGAAGTTTGCTGAAATGAGAAGTGGAATTAAGATTTTTAAACGACAATACTAAAGCCTATTTTAGGATGATAAGATTGAAAAATTAGCAAAAAGGAGAGAAAGAGGGTACATATTTCAGGTCCCTGAGAAGGTTTGGCATGGAAAAAGGTCAACACAAAAACAAAGGAGCAGTGATGCTACTTTCACAAAAATCAATAGTTAGAATATGGTGAATACACAGGTGGAGTGGAAAACTAGGGAGGGAAGATGAGGTAATGTCTTCTAATATAATCTATTTCCCCCATAAATATTAGGTAAGTACAGCAGTAGATAATAAGGAGTATGTAGGGGTGTACTAGGAATTTGAGAAGAGATGAAATGAGAAATATGGATTAGTTTGGAGAGGAGGAAAATAAATTTACTATGGAATTTATAGTAGAATTGTCTGGCTTTTGTGAGTGCCCGTATGAGATTCATAATCATAAATATATGTGAGTCCAGTCAGCATATTTGTGGCATTATGACCATCTTAACTGGGGTCATTATTATCATGTGCCTGAATTATTATAGTAGTTACCCACCTAGTCTTCCTTCTCCCAGGTTTCCCTTGCTACTGCCACATCAATCTTCTTAAAACACTTTTCTGCATAAATTAAGCTCTAGGCCAAAATCTTCATTATTTCTTCTTGGTCTTCAAGGACAGATCCTTAGATTTTCCTCCCTAGACCTGTCATAATATGAACTTAGACTCTGTCTCCAAACATGGCAAATCATAAAATACCTTTCACTGGGCAAATAACATGATCTATTTTGTATTTTGGAATGGTTTTTATGGCATTTGTATGGAGTCCCACTGGAACAGGGAATTACCATATTCAAGGGGACCAGCAAGGGGGCCATTTTAGTGAAACTTGATTGATGCCCTCAATTAAAGCATTAACAGTGGAAGGAGGGGTGAGCTGATGTCATCAAGAGATACTAGGAAGGTAAAATCTCTTGACTTGAATGTGAGGATAAACTGACAGGAAGGTACATAGAATGAGAAATGAATTTTTCACTTATATGATTGTATAAATGGTAGTAATACTCATTGAGATAGAGAAAAGAAAAAGGAAAAAAACTGGAGGAGGAGAAAGAGTTGTCCAGTTCAGTATATATTAAATTTGAGATACCAAAGTGGCATGTATACATGATGTCCAGCAGACATCTGGAAAGTGTAAATCTGAAGTTTAAACAAAGGGATCAAAACGTAGGACTCAGTGGTAATGAAACCATAGATTGGGGTGTCATCATGCACTCAGTGTATGTATAGAACTAGAGAAGCAGGATCCTTGAGATAAACATTGTTTAAGTATGGAGGAATAAATTTCTCCAGGAAGGAAAATGAGAAGTGATAGCTAGATGGATAGGAGAAATAAAATAATAAGTGATATTGCAAAAATTAGAATGTTAAGTCTACTAGTATCTTTACTCAGAAGGAACTGTGGAAAGTCAGATATTGTAGTTCTCAAGCATTGGTTCTTGTTAGCATCAGCTAGAGACCTTCCTACAAAACCCAAACAAAACGAAATTTAAAAAGCGGTATCTGACTGGGCACATACCTTTTCATTTAAATCAGAATATCTGATGGGTGGCAAATGTTCCTTTCTGAAGTTTCTTGATTATTCCAGTGCAACATAAATGTAGAAGTCTACTGAAATGGAGTGATTTGACTCTTCTTGTTTCATACTTTATATGAAACAAAATAAACATTAATGGAGAAAGATTAAGTTTTGTGCAGCAATAAAACAGTGCTATCACTATGAAAGGGTAAGGAATATCAACCTGCTGTATGTGATAGGTTGCAATAAATAAATAAATAGAAGGAACTCTTCAAATAAACATTGCCTTTTGCAGTTTGACTTTGCTGCTCCTCTCTGAAGACATCCAGTCTGTTTCTCTGTATCATCTGGGCAGTCTCATAACTTACTTTGACAGAATGTGGCAATAAGGATGTTTCAAAAGTTCTGCAGCTAAGCCTCTCAAGACCTTGCAGCTTTGGTTCTCATTTTCTTGCTTTCCTGAGACTACACTGTGAATGATCCCATCTTATTCTTCATAAGGGTGGGACATCATGTGGAGTGAGACCCCACTGATAGCCTGTTCCATCCTCTAGACATATGAATGAGGCCATCTTGGACAGTCTAGCACCATTTGAACCATGAGGTAACTGCAGACACATAGATGATCACAGTCAGGATCAGCAGAGAACCCTCCATTCTTCCACAGTCCCGATTTCTGGAACACTGGAATAACTACTGTTCAAAGCTCAACTATTCCATTTTGATGCATTTTCTAACAGTGTTTCCATGACTTTATTTCCCACAGTTCATTTTGGGTATGCAGCTTGAAAAGGTGACCAGAGATGGTTCCTCATTCCTGCTGCTGCTGTTTCTGATCACCACTACGAACAGCAGAGTAATATAAATGGCTAACCTTTGTTAACCACTTCATATTCATCAGAAACACTGCATGAATTTGGCTTTCAGTCAGTATATCATCTTATTATAAAATTCTTAAGGCCTGGGTTCCATTATATCCTCATTTTTTAGATAAAGAAACCAAAGCTCAGAGAGTCTAAAGTAACTTGTTCAAGGACACATGGCTAATACATGGCTGGAAAGTGGCTTCACACAGATTTGACTGATTTTACAGCCATTGTCCTAGGTAGTTTTGGAAATCATTTAATTCCACATCTGAAGCACTGTCATGCATGTTCCCCAATTTCCTTTTGTGCATTTGCTAAAAGACAGAGACTTTGGGGACACATTATTTTTTAATAAGAAAAGAAAATCACCATTCTTTGAGGACTCACTTTGTGCCAAGCACACATTGATAGAACCTAACATAATCCTCACAGTCATTGTACATTGCACATATAATCTCCACTATTATTCACATAAAATACAGAGATTAAATAATTTCCCAAGATTCTAAAACCTCAGTCTGGTAAGGTTCAGATGCTAACATCAGTCTGTGGGACCTAAGTCTCAAATTCTATTTTATTATTGGTAGCCTTTTAATTAACATCAGTGAGAGTTGACACTTCCCAGAATCCTGGATTTTCCTCCCAGGAAAAACTTTTCTAGCAACTATTCCATCCCTCAGAATCTCTTCCAAAATTTCATTGTCTCAGGGAGGTGTTTCCTGAGGACCCAAATAACATTGCTTTCATCATTCTATGTTACCAAGGTCACTTTTCTATCATTTGTATAAAGTACTCATAATTTTTTTCCATTTCTGTGTTGTCAACTAAACCAGAATCTCCATGAGTAGGTGCATATTTTTTCTTATGAATTTTAAGACCCCAACCTAGCACAAAGCCTAGCACAGAGAAGGTCCTCAAAATAAATGTTTTTGTGAATTAATTTATTAACTTTTAGAATATCATCAAGTCTGGAGAAATTATAATTGTGTTATTTACATTTCTTATAGCAAAAATCCCATAGCAGAATGAGAAAATCTTATAAGAGCAGAATAAGTACAGATTTGAGATGAGACATGAAGACCATTATAATGTGAAATTCTACTTCATTAAAAGCCTATCACGGAACCTAGAGAAATAGCCTTGATGGCTTTGTGCTTGTGCTGTCAAAGTACACATCTTAGGCCACTGCACTCAACGAGTATAGCACTGGGTACAGGTTTGTTTCCATGGACACCTATCAGCAGCAGAAGGTAGAAAATAAGCTAGACCAAAACATATGGCATTGGTTAACATACTGCAGTCTTAATAAAAACAGAATTAAGGAAAAGTTCATAATCGAAATTGAGGCTAAAAATAATAGCTCACATGTCTTAGATAAAAAAATGAAGTCAGCTATTGAGCTGATTAAAATATATTTTAGTTTTTCTATCATTTATTTTATCACTTCACACTCTTTTTGAAAAGTAGCAATATTTAAATAAATAGGCAAGACATGTATTTCCTAATTGTTGATTCTGATGAGTACAGAGATGAATAATTTTTCTCTCTGGAGGAGATAACCCTCAAACAGATGACTAAGAACCAGGTAGAAAAAAATATGGTTGGTTTTATTATTCAATTTCATACTGGAACATTAACACTGCATAAAGCCAATCAGAAGACCACATTTTAATGCACTTGGAAGTAATTATTTCAAATAAATACATAAATGTGAAAAATATAATCTATGTAAATCTATGTAAATGGATGGTTACAGTGAATTAGTATATAACATTACTGAGTAGATTGCTCAGGGTTTCATTAAATAGAAAAGAGTAAAGACCTGGGTTAGCAAGAAAAAGCTCTTTTGCTCTATTTCAGTTGCTTTAGGTTGTTAATCTGGTCCAAGATGATCAACTTCTCATTAATCATAATAATTAGGGGTAGATTTACTGAGCATTAGTGTAATTTTCAATCATGCTAATAGTTCTGCAATCCTCCATTCATTAATATAAATGAGGTAAATTAGAACCATGACATTATAAAGAAACGGCAGAAGCTGCAGGAACTTTCATGGATCCTCCCTAAACTCCATTAATTTAATTGTAATATGTTGTTCCTTGATACTTATTTTCACTCTCTTTATTTTCTGGTGCTAATGGTTCTTCAGATTGGTTAATGAGCATACTAACCTCTTAATTTAAGTGACTGGCTTGGTGTGGTCTAAATCATACATACTTATCTTGTCTAATTACCTTTAACCCTTTCTCAAATGTTCAGAAAACACCATTTTTGGACTAATCATCTAGCAATTGTGTATTAGATTTATCAGTACAGTACAGAAGATATGAGTCACCCTGGTCTTCCACAGGATGTGAGTCCAGAAGACATTATGGATTGCATTGATATAATTAAAAATATGAATACAACTTCAAAATAAAAATTGTTCCCTTCATTGCATCCATACAATTTTGATTTACATCCTAAAGATGCGAAACCAAATTCCATTCTTCTGTTTTAAATTTGTTTAGTCATTTCAAGAAAAGGTTTTCCTGAAAACACTACCTAAAGTAGGTATGTTCTCTTTTATAATCTTTACCTGAGTTTTTTTTTTTCATAGCACTTTTCCATTTCCCAGAGTCAATATTTATTTTTATGAGCATTTATTTACTTTTGCTTCCTCTAGGTTATAAGAAAATTGAGAGCGGGTACCCAAACTCTAACCCCCAGTTTCTATCACATTGTTTGGTACACTAAAATGCCCGGTTGCTAGTTATGAATGATTAATGAGTGGCCCAAAGCATTTGTGATGTTTATACAAAAATTAAATCATAAAAAATCTTACTTGGTCTTAGAATCCAGAATCTACACTGTCCCCTTTTTGCAATCAAAGAAAGTCTTTGTACTGCCTTAAGAGTTTTATTCTGTTTAATTGAAAGATGTGTTCATTTCATTAGAATTTATATTCTCAAATCTGTTTATAAGAGAAGAAAACCCATCAAATTGGGGGAAACCTCTCTGGATCAGGGGACTTGGCTCTAACTTTCCTAGACCTGTGGATCTGCAGTAACTCATCTTCTCATTCATTTGTAGGAAGATAAAAATGTTACCTTTATCCTCTTAGGATATTTTTGCGGGGGAGTGGGGGACTGGGCCTGAGAATTAAACTGACCTAAGAAAGATCAACAGAAGAAATGCATGAAGATTCATTTAATGAAAGTTTTCTGTGACAAGAGATCTCTCATAAGGAAATGGAGACTTGAAGATACAAAAGTAAACCCTTCTGTTCTCTATTGGTCAAAAGGTAGTAAATTTTGAATATGTGATGGTGCCAAGGGACTGAGCCTAGGGTAGTTAATTGGAATGAAGTGGCCAAAAGTATCAGATTAGTATGACAAAGTTCCTGGACTCAACTTTCCATCTGTGGTGATAGGAATGCTTTCCTTCTGGTATTGGGAGAATATCTTTCACCAGAGAATTTTACTTTTAAAAGAGAACATGACAGTCAGAGTAATCCCTTGCACTGCTGTTTTTCAAGTATCTTTACCTCAAAATAATTCTATATCAGAGTGGCATATTTTGGGGTATCCTATTCACTTTAAATTCACTTTAACTTCTTTCTTTGTGCTGGACACTGAAAATGACCATGGATATGTCATACATGGCAAAGTCCCTATTTCAAAGGAACTTAGTCTAGTTGGAGTAACAGTAATGAAAAACGTTCATGCCACTAGTCAATGAAATACTTAGATTTGAACTTATTTCAAAGTACTAAAATCTGAATTTCCCACTAAAACACACAGCTATTTCAAAGGAGTGTGGGGCTTCATTAAAAGCACAAAGACAATATTATGCTACTGACAAAGATTATGTATGGGAATCATATTATTAGAATTTTATTTGTTGTCTTCTTGTGACCAGAAAAACAGGGCATGAATTGGAGTTGGAAAGAATAAGGAGTGAGATGAGAGAGAAAGAGAGAGAAAATATGGAATGGGAGAACTTGGAAGCATTTATTCATCCTGGCAAAGGGCAATGAGGTAGTAGCAGTTAAGAGGGAGAGAGGGAAGAGGTTCCAGAGATGCTGAAATGGAGAAACCCAATAGGTTTTAGTGACAGACTGATGAGGGATTGAGGAGACGTGTGGGTGAGGGAAGAGTGGGGTCAAGTAAGATATTCTGTGTGTAGCTTGGTAACCTGAGTGCACTATGTTGCTACTTCTGCAGGTAAGGAATATGGGTTAAGAAGCAAGCTGAGGAAAAAGGAAAACGACAGTTTCTACTTCCTTTTAACAGTGTTGGGATAGGCTGAGGGGCCCTGAGCATGTCGGGGATGCAATGTGTCTGTCTGCTATTACTTTGGTGCTTAATCCTAAGCCACTGCTGCTGCTGATCCTCACACTTCCGAATCCCCAGCTCTGCATGTGGTTACTCTATGGTCTATATTCTCTGCAGTAGTCACAATAACGCTCTGAGATAAATGTTCATCCTTATTTTACCCTGGGTAAACTGAGGCATAAGGAGGTTAGCACTGCAAGATGATATTTCCAAACACAGGAGCAGAGATTCAGCCTGATTCTAATGCCTAGGGTCTTTCCAGCTCCTTCCACCAACTCAATTTCAAACCATTCAAGTTTGAAGCACCTGTGGGACATCAGATTTGCTCATTTGTCAAGTGTGGATAATACTAATTACCTAAATGCACCTGAAAGTGTGAAACTGAGGTATGCTCCGAAGTATGAAAAATTGTTGAAAAGCCTTTAATGTTTTATATCATTCAATATTAATTAATTTCTGAAAAGAATTTGATTAAACTGTGGATTTCAAAGTGGCTTGCAATACTAATAAAATCTAGGCTAAAATTTTCTTGGGAATGCTAACTTTATCTTCTATTTAATGCCTTCACTAGAGAAAAGGTAATTATTGTAAATGTTTTAAAAGTTGAACTAGAAGGAACTAGAGATTATTTAATAAAAGGGTTTATATGAAGAAACTGATATTCAGGCAAAAGTTGCAACTAGCAGCCTTTAAGTTGAATCCAGAGAGGTATGTTTCCTTTCCTTACTTAAGTTGGTAAAGTATTAACAATGAGTAACATCAGCACCTTTCTATCTGACCATGAACTCCCTAGTTGGCTACAGTCCCCACCACTGCTTATTTTCTTAACTGTAGGTAGTTTAGTCATTAATCTGCCTAGCCTCTTAGGTC
This sequence comes from Sciurus carolinensis, assembly GCF_902686445.1. NCBI lineage: Eukaryota > Metazoa > Chordata > Mammalia > Rodentia > Sciuridae > Sciurus > Sciurus carolinensis. The sequence continues at coordinate 45,609,001 of NC_062221.1, forward strand.
TTACGTTTGTGATGCCTAATCTAGAAACGTAGTGCTTTAATTAATTATATAGGGGGAAATAGAATCTGAGGTTCAAGATTAATTATCTTTCAGTCTACTAAATCTAGCAATAATTTTTTCTGTGATGAAGAATGTATTAGTTTACTAGGCGTGCCATAACAAAATACCACAAGCAGGTGAATTGAACAACAGAAATTCACTTTATTACAGCTCTGCAGGTAAGTCCAAGGTTAAGACATTGATGTGTTTCATTTTCTTGAAGCCTCTTTCCTTGCCTTGCAGCTAATCAGCTTCTCTGTGTCTCAAATGGGCTTTTCTCAGCATGTATACCCTTGGTGTGTCATTACATAAGGACACTAGTCTATTGGATTAGGGCCCACCTACATGATTTCATTTAGCTCTAATTGCCTCATTAAAGGCTCTATCTCCAAATATAATTCATATTCTAAAAGTATTTGGGATTAGAATTTCAAGATATGAGATATATATATATACATATATATACATATATGTGTATATATATATATATATATATATATATGGAGTACAGTACAGTTTTGTCAACAGAAATTTTTTGTTGAAGAGAATGTTTTATGAATAGGTTGGAACTGTCTCTTCCCAAGAAAGTTCATCACACTGTTTTTAACCTCCACTATAGTGCTGATTTGTAGTTCAGTAATTTAAAATACTTATTTTATCTTCATTACAGAATTGTGAATATCTTTAGGGAAAAAAATTATACCCCTGTATCCTTTATAAAAGAAAATTTTAAGAAGTAATTATTTCATAAAACAAACCCTTTCAATTTCAGTTTAACACTCACTGGTCCATTTTACTTCATAATAAGGGAAGGAAACAATTGTTTTTGGTTGGAAGGAAGAATTATGGTTAATTAATTTGAAAGTATTGCAGTAGAAGCTATATGCTTTAGTCAGACTTATTAAAGTTGAGGTTAATGTATGATTGCAGTGAGTTGCATGTATCTATATCAAGTTTATTTTTGTATGGTTGTTTTTATGTAGGATTAGTGTTATAACTCTGATATGTTTTTAAACTATCTAGATTTTGGAACTTCATTTCAATTTATTATGTTTATAGGAAAAATGCTACCAAGTTAATATGTATTTTTTGCCTAGTTGAAAAACTTAATTCACATTTGACATTGTACTCCAGAAACTAAAATAGTAATGCTGTTAACTTTATCAAAATAAATTAAATCACCTAGTGAATTTCTTTATAGTGACAAATTCTAAAAAAAAGATTAAAATTTATGTGTATTCAGATACATTTTATTTGCCATTAACCTAACTTAACCAGAGAGATTCCCAGAGGTTTTCTCAATGTGATTGAATCGCAAAGAAGCAAATGAGATATGTGGAAATGTAGCCTATATTTTTTTATTGTTTATTTGCAAAAGCATTGCTTTAGGAGCATAGCAACAACTGTTGAATGTCATGTCAAACAATGCCAGAGATTTCTCTTACTGGTATTTTTCAGGGTTATTATCAAATAACTTCACCATAGCTGAAGGAATCAACCTTTCACTATCCAGTTAGACTTATAGGATTTGAAGGATGAACATTTTTGGAGTCTTAAGTTAACTTTTCACAGTATGCGGTGAAACTCTGTGGTCTTTAGAGTGAGACCTACACTCTCCTTCGTTAATTTAGTCATTTGTTGAAAAAAATCTGTATCAAAGGCCTCTCAGGTGCAAGTAAAGTCTCTTATTAGCTGTGTGACTCAAATAAGTCTTTGAACTCTTAATGGTTGTTGGTTTTATTACCTGTTCAGTGTGGACATTACTTTGGATATTAAAAGAGAGTGTGAAAGCTCCTGGAACAGGGTTGGGCACACAGTAGGTAGCCTGTCCCTTGTTATTTTTCCTTCTTTCCAGTGGGCTTCCAGAATGGAAACTCCTACTTGATGATTGTCTGGAATTTAAATTAGAGCAACAGAACTTTGGAACTTCAAATTGGGAGAATAACCATAATGGTTTCTTGGGATTTTTTATTGTTGTTGTTGTTTGTTTGTTTGTTTGTTTGTTTTTGTCTTCTTTTTAGAGAATTTGAAAATGGAACTGGTCTATTTAGAAGATACAATTAATTGGTCAGTAGGAGGACATTTATTTTTATCCCTGCACTTCCTTCAATCATTGTAGCAACTGAAAGGGAAGTTGGGAAATTGGAGCAGGGAAAGATGGAGGGAGAGAAAAGCAAAACGTTTGGGGTATATTGGCATTATTTTTTTGCCAGATGTCTAATTATCAGGTTTCATATTTTTTTCTTTGCAAAAAAAGATATTTCAATTTTCAAAATACAGTTCATTTTTGAAATTTTGCTAATTTGGGAAAGTATAGAAACTTTCTTTACAGTCAATTTGGTTTTAATGAATTAATTGCCCTTTGCAAGAAAACTATTTGCCAGTTTTCTTCAGAACTGATGCCCTAGCATCAGGTTGCCATCTGTCTTTGCTTAATATAGGAACAGTGCCACAGTAGACAGTTAGGGAATCAGACCTCATACCAGCACACTGGGTTCTGACCCACAGCATTCCCTGAGTGACTTTGCAGCTCTCTGAAGCTGACTTCATGCTTTTCTGCTTCTATCTCTTTCTTAACTACATTGGGTTAATAATGATTCTTGACTATGACAGTAACACTAATTTTGGGAGATCTAATAACATTTATTGAATGTTCATGGGAAGAAGTCCTAAAAGGTATCCATAGGTGCAGCACTATTTTCAATCATATTGCAAATAGCATAGTTGTAGTAGGCAGAATTCCAAGATGGCCCCTAAGATTCCCATCTCATGGTATTCTGGCCTTATATAATACTCTCCCCTTGATTATGGGCAGACTTTAGGAACACGATGGAATAGTTACTATCTTGATTAGGTTGCTATATATAATGAACGGTGATAGGCTTAGTCACTATGATAATATATATCTTTTGCCTAGTTGAAAAACTTGATTCACATTTAATATTACACTCCAAGCAAATCAGAGAGAGGTTTTTCTCCCATCACAGAAGGAAGCAAACATTTTGTGAGTTGATACTGAAAATGTCAATCATAATCCCCAAATAGCAATATGCCTAAAGTTGAAAAATCAGCAAAAGATTAAAATCCTAAATGTTGAACTCTGAAAGCCCAAGTCCCCCAACCTGTCATTCCCATTGGAAAAAGGGGGTGGGCCATTTAAGAGGTAGGAGAGATAGAAAGAATAATTCTGGATAAAGGATAACATCTTTTCAGTTTTATGCACAATGGCCACATCATGTGGCTCAGCTTGAATACCTCGCACCTGGTAAGTCATTAGTTTCAGTGTTTTCCGTGAGGGTGTTTCCAGAGATTAATGTGTGAGTATGAATGGCCTACGCAGGGAAGAACCATCCTCAGTGTACAGAAACACCAAATGAATGCATTCTCTGTGGAAAGCCATGGAACTCCCACTCCCCAAAGGAGCTGTTCCTAGTGCTGTAAGATTTAAAAATATAAGACAGGACATGGTGAGGCATGCTGCCCCAGCTACTCCAGAGGCTAAGGCAGTAGGATTGCGAATTAATGGGCAACATGGATGATTTTGTGAGACCCTGTCTCAAAATAATAATTTAAAAATGCCTGGGTATATAACTCAGTGGTAGAGCACCTACCTAGTATGCATGAGGCCCTGTATTTAATATCCGGTACTACACACACAAAAAAAGAAATTAATTAATTAATTTGATTCAAACATAGTAAATGATCATGAAAGTTAATTAATTCTTATGAACTACCTCCATTCAACTGCCCATAATCTGTCCTCGTAGTATATTTTTTCTATCTCAGATTATCTTTTTATTTTTTCCCCACCATTTCAAATTGTTTGTGTTGTTTTTTACAGTTCACTATGCTATTTTTTTGCATCATTTCTTTTACTAAAATTTATTTTTTAATTTTTTTATTGTTTACAGACTGCATTTTGATTCACTGTACACACATGGGGTCCATCATTTCATTTCTATGGTCGTACACAATGTAGATTCATACCATTTGTGTAATCACACATGTACATAGAGTAATGATGTCTGACTCATTCCATCGTTTTTCATACCCCTTCTCCCTCTCATTTCCCTCTACATAATCTAAAGTTCCTCCATTCTTCTCTCACCTTCCAAGTCCCCCAACCTATCATTCCCATTGGAAAAATGGGGTGGGCCATTTAAGAGGTAGGAGAGGTATATATTATCCACTTATCAGGGAAAATATTTGGCCTTTGTTTTTTTGGGATTGGCTTATTTCACTTAGCATGATTTCTGATGCTGGAGGTATAAACTGTGTGAAGACTTTTAGAGAGTTCTAATTCATTTTATGCATTTTTTGCATTTAACTCTGTGAAATTGATTATCACAATATTGACTTTGTGTGTCAGCATTTGGGTAATTACATAAAAACTCTGAAATATCCTCAATAAATGAAGAACTATCTTTTTTGTATATTTGCATTTATGAAAGAAAAAGTTTCTTAAGATTTAGGATCTGGATGACCATATAAATGGCAGTGACTCATTGTACTTTTTGATTAATATCATCAAAAGACGTAAGTTGTAATTATTAATATTTCAGAGGATGAGTTATAAAGTTGAGTGTGTACAACTACCAATTATGGTGATAACATGTTCATGTAGCTCAGATTTTGAACTATTTATAAATATTGCTAGACTGCTTATAACTGTTATACCTTGTGACTCTCATTAGTAAATCTGTCTATGCTTGCAAAAATATATAAATTATTACCTATCTTATTTTATAAAGTGGTTTATGAAGAGTTATGTCATGTTTTTATATGTCTCTCAATAAATTCTCCTTTAAAATATAAATAGATATCTCAAATAAATTTTTTGGTTTTTCCAGAATATTTTGGGGATTTTGATCTTTTCAAATATTAGACTTCTGAAATTTTTAGACTTTCGGAATTTCAACATTCAGGTTCGTGGCATTTAGGAAACTGTCTTCTGAGATTATGACCCAAATTTGACTCTGGAGCCATGTAATGAGAAACTGGGTAGGTTCTACTTGCTGAGAGCAATCCCTGGTTAATGAGATATTAGTAAACTCAACTCTTTCACCACAAGGAACTTAATTCTGCCAATAAGTTGAATGAGCCTAAAAGAGGATTTGTAGGTCCAAGTGAGAAGTCAGTGTGTTTCGCTCCTTGGTTACAGCTTTGTGAGTGCTGAGGGGAGGATCAAGCTGAGCAAAGCCCAGGCTTTTGACCCATGGAAACTGAGATATTAAATGTATGTAGCTTTAAGCTGCTAAGCTTGTGTTACTGTGTAATGCAGCAAGAGAAAACTAATAGAATTGTTTAGTATAAATATGACAGACAAGACAATCTTATACTTTCATGCTTAATTCATGATTTTCTTTTTGCAACTAGTGTTCTATAAAGTATGAAAAGAACAGTTTTTCCTGTGTTTTGGAATGACTCAAAAACAGTTCTGCAAAATGATTGGTCGTATTTTTTTAAAATTATTTTACAGTTTTTGATCATAACTCAGGCAGGATGTTCTTACATTGTGTGAAGAACTAGAAGCCATCATCAAGTTGTGGTGTTAGCCTGTAAATTATATTTTAGTCATGTATAGTTAGACATAAATGAAGCAATTATTTGTTTTAGTAGAAGTCTAATTTACTTCATGTGTCTTCTTGTATGTATTGTCTTGAGTTTCTGGAAGAGAGCTGTGAGGAGGTAGCACAGACGTGTTTGCTTTGATTCAGTAACTAAACTACTATGGACTACAGAAGCAACAGCTTAAGCCAAAAGTGATTGTTCAGATTTATTTATTAGAATGTGACATTAATCCAAGCAAGCATTAAGTGTGTCCTGGTTATATTTGCTGTATTTTACAGGAAGCAAGTGTTTGACTAGATGAACCCAAACCCTCTCTGTCTTAGGGGGACCACCATCAAATGCACCCATCAAATTACACAGTCCATAGTAAAGGGTAGCAAATCATTTTGAGACCCAGAGAAATTCACTGTGAGACACTGAAACATCTTAATTCCTTTCCCAGTTCCAATAACAATGTAAAAATAGATACATATTAATATCTCATATTTTTACCATCTCATTTCTACTGAACTCCAGGATGTTACAAGTGTTATCAGAAGTTCCCTCACATACTGCTTTCATTTCTTTGGAGATTTACTCTAGCTCGCAGCTGTGAAAATGACCAAGATCTTGCCATAGACATGCACTGGTCATTCTATTCCTGAGATCAAGAAGGCATGCATGTAATTGTGGGCAACTTTATAGATAATACAGTGGACTCTACGGGCAAATAGGAGGATAAAAAATGAAGTTGTGGAGGGCATTATGCTAAGTGAAATATACCACACACTGGAAGACAAATATTGCATGATCTCACTTATATGTAGCATCTAAAAAACCAAACACATAGAAGTAGAGAACAGAAAGGTGGCCAAGGACTGGACCAGGGACTAGGAACAGCAGACAGAGAAATATTGGTCAAAGTGTACAAAGTTTGAATTCGGAGAAATAAGTCCTAGAGATCTATTTCACAATGTAGTTTATACCTAATTACTGACAGAATAGATTTCAGGTGTTCTCAGAACAATAAAAGGGTAAGCATGTGAGGCAGTGGACATATTAGCTAACTTAGTTTAATCATTCCACAATGTATACATCTATAAAAATAATATTTTACTCCATAAATATATACAGTTTTGTTATCTAAAAATAAATAATAAAAAATTTAAGACATACTTTCAATCAATCCCAGGATAAACTTCTTTGTAGATAAGCAATTTTATAGCTCTTCCTGAATTAAATGCTATTACCATTTTGTGACCAAAAAGACAAAAGTAAAGACTGAGTTCCAAGCAGACAGGGACCATGTCAATTATTTTCATCTGTGTATTTCCAGGGTTCAGAACAGTTCTGGAGCATATGAGAAATCAATATTTGCTGAACAAAAGAACTGAGATATAATATTGACTACCCCTTCAAATGTGATAGCATATAGGCTACAATGTAAAGGTTTTGGCCTAATGGTTGTGCTATAACTGTTCTTCTGTGCCTTAATTTTATCTAAGAAGTGTTTAATGCCTTTTCTGTTAAAAAACATTCTGGGAGATTCAAAAGGGAATGAACATTTATGTAATGAAACTTGTATCAATCCTTTCCTTTAAGAAACCTGATTTTCACATTGCTCCCAGTTAATCTTTCCTATTCTTCCAGAAACTGTATGTTATTTTCCCCTCTGAACCTTATCTTGTCTTTTGTTTTCATCTGTGCAGTGTGTATAATAAGGGTGAGCAGTATATAATACAGTCTTTGCCAGTAGCAGTTTTAGACTCTGGAAAAGAATTTGTATATGTGTGAGGATGGGATCTATTGTGCTTGCCTAAGACACCAATATGTACAAAATAATAATGTTAATTCTACAGTTGTGAATCACTTCTTTATTTTAGAGGAATGCATGTTTTTTTCTCTGGTATTTAATTAGCACTGTCACTTGCAAACATAAATAAGCAACTAGGCAACTACATACTAATGAGAAAAAAGCAAACTAATACATATGCTTAAATTTTTCTCAGTGGCTATCCAAAAGAGTCTTAAAACCACACTGAATGGTTTGAACTATGCTTACTTGGCATTGCTAGATAACTGAATAAACTATTTTCCCATTCACATCTACACCATAGGCATATACAGATACAGATAGCCAATACATTGTTTCTTTTCAATTTAGTTGTAATTAAACAAAATTAACCTACCCATCATTGATGGTTGTTGGTAGTACTAAGATTTAGGGAAGAAAGACCTGGCATATATTCAACTGCAATTGCTATCAATAAATATAGAATTAAAATATAAAGCCTAATTTATATAGTGACTCACTCACAGCATTTCTTACCTGGGAAGTTTATGTCCATTTTTCTTCTCTTTCTTTTTGCTTTTTTTTTTTTAATCCAGAGCTTTAATCTGCACTTCTCTGTGATTTTCAAAGTGTTGCTTTGCCCTGTGGCTATAATTGAAAAGCAGCTGTAATTTACGATGTCATCTTCACCATTGCCATGAATTGGCTCAGTAACAACTCCAAATCAAGTTTTTAAATAAATGTGTTGTGACTATAATCACATCATCATCGGGTGTGACTGGATAAGTGTCTTTGAGAGTGATACAGCTTGTGAAGTTTACAAAGACTTATGAGTTTAAACATGAAGTTTAAACATCTCTCCCACTTTGTTTCAAAATGAAAACATGGTGTCATGAAGGCTGAGAAAGGACAAGACAACTGCCGACTTCCTCATCCTCCTCCTGGTCTGGCTTCCTTTCTCTCTTGCTCCTGTCTTTCCTCATTGTTTCTTTGTCTGTGAAAGTACAGATTTGGGGAAATACTGATCAATAAGGTTTAGGTGAACAACATAAGAATGAATTGAGAGCTAATTGTTAGCTAATCCATCCACTTAACTTTCATTGCTTCTCTCTCTTCATTTGCTTCTGCGTATAAAAAATTATGATGTGAGTGGTCTGGAAATTTGAACTGGAATGAAAAAGAAAAAAAGATGGGAAATGTTCATAAGAAGAGAATGTGGGCCTCCTCCGAATCTGTGGGACTGAGCTGCAAAGTGGGCAGGCTAGGTTAAAACAGGGCATCAAAAAGCCTGGGTCCTGCCTTGTGGGCTCTCACTAGATCTAACCATTAGTTCTCACTGTTTATAGCCTGAATATGTTCATAGAGAAATCATTATCTTTAGATGTCTTTTGGCCACAAATTTAGACTTATCAAATTATGTTTAGAACCCTTCAAATTTTGTATGGACTTCTAGTTGTGTAATGTTTAAAAATATGGGCACATTTGTACACTTACCAAGTGTAAATAAATGAATTCATTCTCGGTGCTTTAATTAATATAATCAATGAATAACTTGACAACATGATATGAAGAAAGAATGGAATCTTATTCAATATAAATTTAGATTCCATAAAGAAACTATAGTACATGTTACTGGAGGAAATTTACACACACACACACAAACACACACAGTAGAATTAAAAAATAAATCACACATATTTATAATAGGGATATGATTTTTAAATGATCTGTTTCTCCAATTATTAAAATAACATATGCTGATTAAACTTGAAAATAGGAAGCAATTTTAAAAATCCATAATCCCATCACTTAGTTTTAACCAGTATTAACATTTATATATTTTCTTAATCTGACAGTTATATTTATTTCTTAATATTAATCTTCCTCAGTACAGCTTTCCACTTTTCTAAGTTATTTTGATTCACTTACTTTTATATTCATGCATATCTCTTATCTCACTACTCACACACTGTATTTGTGTGTGTGTGCAAACTTTTGCAAGTAATTATCTGAGCAGAGGAATCAGTAGCAGGTGGAAATAAGAACGCATAGCAAATAAGAGCTCAAATAAAATTTGAGTCCCAGGTGAACCCTTACTAGATCTATGAAATTTTCAGTAATTTAACCTTTCTACTTAAATTTCTTCATCTATAAATTAGTGTGGTTGTAAACATTAAATGAAATGATAAAGTTAATGTGCACAGATCAATGCCTGGCATATCTTATGGAATCACTTAATGTTCTTACTAACTATAGCGATGGCATGAATTTACGTTACTGTCAAATCATTCTATGAAGAAAAAAACAATGCAAAAAGCTTACACTCACAACTTGAAGTGAAGTGATTTAACAGACAGTTTCCTCATGAATATGCCAGCATGCCTGTGAAGAGGAATAAAAATAATTTACAAAATTATAGAATTATTAAAATATATTTACTTTCCTTCAGAATCCAAAATTTTTGGTTTTATTTTTCATCAATGGAGGAGAAACAAGTTATCAATCCATAGCTGAAGACTGGGTATCCCACTGAAGTAATCCCTGTGTCCTTTCATTCTGCCTCTCAGGTATCTTTGGGAACTTCCTCCATTCCTATTCATGGAAAATAAAGTAAAACAGTAGGACCATACTGAGAATATAGCTGGCCTCAAACGATAGTGTCATGAACTCCAAATACTTCCTTTATTCAACGTCTTAGTTTAAGCCTCAGGTTCCTTTATAGATTAGAAATGATAATGCCTTAAAATATCTGTAGGGAAAGTAAGTGAAAATGATTTAATAAAAAACAAAATAGCTTTCAGTTATGGAACACTTAATGACTAACCTGCTGGGCATCCTATGTATAGATGTATGGTTGCTTGTTTAAGTCATTGTTCAGAAGATAAAGGTTAGCCATTCATAGATGATAGATAGATAGATAGATAGATAGATAGATAGAAATTATGGTGGGCTTACAGTAGAAAAATCTTAGATGTGAGGTCAAAGAATAAGCATTTGGAGTTAGTAATTAAGACCACAATGAGCGGGAGGGTTGTGGGGGTACTATAAAGAAACTCCTGCAGAGTGGTTGAAAAAGTCTGCACAAAGTGTTTTTCCAACGTGACCTCCAGTACATGAATTTCAACTTGATTTAAGACTTCACCCATTTTTAGTGAAGTATTTTATTTAACTCCAATATATAAAATTAGCGGCCTCTGACATGACCCAGTTTTATTCCCTCCTCACCCTCATTTAGTACCAGAAGGGAATCCCAGGGGACCTGTAGGACTTAGGTAGAAAATACTCGTCCAGGATAGCCCAGTTTTACCCACGAGATAGTTACCACCTACAAACAGAGATGAGTGTGGGGCATGGTGGCCCATGTCTGTAATCCCAGCAGCTCAGGAGGCTGAAGCAAGAGGATCTCAAGTTCAAAGCCAGCCTCAGCAACATCAAGTCACTAAGCAATTCAGTCAGACCCTCTCTCTAACTAAAATACAAAATAGGACTGGGGATGTGGCTCTCAGCAGTTGAGTGCCCCTGACTTCAATCCCTGGTACCAAAAATTGTGAAATAAAAAATAAAATAAACAGGAATGATTTTCAAAATATTTAGCCAACATCAAAGCATGAGCACCAACCACTTGGAATATGTTCCAGTTTTAAACTTCCCATAATGTTTCACTGGGGAGTAAGGGCCAAGATTTAGCCTTGCCTATAATCAAAGATTTTACTCTTGGAGTAATAAATTTGTTTTATTATGCATGGTCAAGATATTTGATTTCTGTGAAATATTGAGATACCAAGAAAGCTGATATAATAATGATACTGTTACTGTATGCAAAGCTCATTCTAAATGTTTTACATGTATCTCACAACCATGAGGAACCTAAGCACAGAGAAAACTGCCACACAGAGAAATGAATAAACTCATACAAAGACACACTAGTAAGTAGGGAAGTCAGGATTTAAAGGAGGAACTTTGCTAGCCTGTAGAAAGTATGGTAGAGTTGAAAATTTTAAGCTGAAAATTTCTCTCTTCCCTCTCTCTGATTTACATATCACTTTAAGTTATTTCTTCCATTGTAATGTCAATTTTTAGTTAGTTATCCATGATTGAAAGACTTGAAGAAATGCCTATATGCTATTTGGTGAATCTCAGCAGAAGCAAAACAGTATGTTCAGAATTTACAGGCTCTTTTTTATCGTTGTAGAAAAGGGCTGTTTGTTGTTAGACATTCAAAGCTAATAGAAGGACTTTTGCAAGTTATAAGAAGTCATTTACTAATTGCCACTCTGTTGGTACACTTGGCAAAGGACAAAGAAAATTTGTTAGTTTTGATCAACCATACTCTGTTAATACCACGAAATGTATGTTTTTTTTCAATAATGACAAAACATTTACTGTCATTACTTTGGAATTTTGAATTGAATTAATTTAAGATAAAAGCCTCAAAACTTATCATTACTATTTAAATATAATTAAGTATTCAATTATATATTATCCTAGAATATTAAGACCAATTTTGCCAACTAATTAAAAAAGGAATCAATTACACATGACAATCCAAGAGAATTAGAAGACCCCAAGAAAATGATGAAGTTGTCTCCCTAGAGGTGTTTAACATATTTCATATAGGCAAATGTCTTTTAAAAAGAAATATTAACTAGAAAATGTCCAGTAATAAATAATGTCACTCTGTCCATGAGTCAGGATATAATCCACATGAATAATTGGAGTATTTTAAAAAATTCTTTTTTGGACAAAAGGAGACAGGGGGAAGGGTTTTGATTTCTCTGAGTCAATGATACATATTTAATCCATAAACAAAAATGTTTATGTAAGACAGTTTCTAAGATAATCTTCAGAATTTCTTAGTAAATTGCTTTGAATCTCTTGGCCTTTTCTCCTTGTTCTTATTTTATTCTTCTACTAATCATAGTATTTTAATAAAAAGACTTACCAGTAAGTATTATGATTGATTTTTTGTCTTATACAGCATTTCTTTTGCAATTATGTAATATAAATCTATAAAATACTGAAATATATAGCAATCTACTTCATCCAATTTAAATACATTTTATTACCTAAAAAATAAAATATGTGGCAAATTTATTAAATAAGAATATTATAGTGCATTACATACATGTAATTGAAAAATGCTTATAATACTATTGAGTAGATTTATTTCTGGTATGAGTGATTCTGTAATTTTTAATTAAGGAAGGCTCTGCCTCTGACATTGAAAAATATTGATCAGTTTATATCCCTGATGAAAATCTTTTAATGGTTCCCCATTACTTCCATGATAATGTTTAAACTCTTCACAGCCTAAAGCCAATTATGATTTGACTTCTTGTTACCATTTTGGCTTTATGTGTTGTTACTGTTCCATGTCCCTGGAGACAGACTGCTTCTCCCTTGCCTCATTCCCAGCCTAGAATGCCATTTCACCTTTCTAAACTTCACTCAGTTTAGCAGCTGTCTCCTTCCGGAAGCTATGCCTAATCTCCCTGGGTATCCTACCATACCTTTTCCATAGCACATATCTCTGCACATTATAATTTCTATTTAATCATATGCCTTTTTACCAGATCTGAAAATTTTTCTTAGAAAAAGACTTTTATGATTACATTCCTAGAACCTACTGTAAGGCCTGCCATACTGAAACCATTCGATAAGTATTTATTGATTGAATGCATGAAATTAAAAAGTGATGATTAAAATGGTCACCCAAAGAATTCAGGGCTCATAGTTTCCAAATCAAAAAAGAAAGATCAAACTATTATAATTTAATATGGATGTATTTCTTTCTTTAGTCTATTGATAAACATCCTAAATATTTAGGATAAATATAACAACTATATTAATTAGAATATTTCTTTAATGAGAGAAAAATTTCTAATTATATTATTTATAGCCAACAAAATGTATTATACTTGAGCCAGGCATGGTGATACATGCCTTTAATCCCAGCTACTCAGAAGACTGAAGCAGGGGGGCTGCAAGTTTGAGGTTAGACTGGGTAATTAAAAGAGACCCTGTTTCAAGATAAAACATGAAAAGTTAGCTCAGTGGTAGAGTGCCCCTGGGTTTAACCTAAATCCCAAGTACTGCCAAAAAAATGTTTAAAAAGTATTATAGAGACACAGTTTTCTATGTATTAGACTCGTCACATATGGTAAAAATATTTCCTCCTCGCTCCATTATTGATTTACTATGATATGGTATATATCCATCTTCTTAATTTCTACAGTTCTAGTCATATCCATTAAATCTTTGAGATTGCATTTTTTTAAATGCTTGACTCTTACAACTTAGTGAAAAATATTACCGATATTAAAATGTATTTAAAACTGAAGATTTATTTGAAATTTGTAATCATTAGTTTATAAAAGATAGAAATAAAGCGTGAGGGTAAATTCCAGATTCTATAAACAAACCTTAAGTTATAACAGCAACCTTACTTTTCTCTTTAAAAATCCAAAACTTTAAAATAGTAACCGAACATTAACTTGTTTTCCCCCATACTCATTGAGACTGCAAAGTAGACTTACTTTCCCTTATATTAACAAATTTTTTATCCTAAAAATACTGTTGTATTTTAGTTTACTCGTGAATGACATTTTCTCAGGGAATTCAGGAGTCAGATGAGAACTCTAAGCTTAGTCACAAAATAGCATAAATGTAGACTGTTAGCACAAAATGACCGAGCCAGGTGCAAACTTCACAGATCAGCAAAGCGTTTATTCAGCAGTGGAGTCATGCATCTGGTGGACCCACTTTCCTGATGGAAAATGAGCCACTGGCCAAAGGAGGAATCTGTGCTTATATATGTTACACAGAGAGGTGGCTTAATTATTGACAGAACGTGTCAGATTGGGCACTCAGGAAACAGGTTGTCAGAATTTGAAATTTGTTTTTCCCGGGCAGTGTTTTTACTTAGGGAAGAATGGAGGGTCTGGGATCAGCGTTCAGTGCTTGTCCCTTTCCCTTCATGGTCCCATTGTACTGTCAGTGGGAAAGGATTTATTTGGGGAAGGATCAATGCTTTGGCTTCCTCCCAGAGACTGCAGTTTTAGTCTTGATGGATAGTTCCTTCCCGGGATTGTCCTGTCACTGGATAATATTTGCTTCCTTCCCAGGGATTGTCCTGTCACTGGGAAAGGATGTATTGGGAAAGGATCAATGTTATCAATGTGTTGCCTTCTTCCTCACTTCCTCTTCCCAGGCCACAGTATTTGGGGGTTTGTCATACACAGACCACCTGGATAATTAAAAAGCATGTGAGTGTCACATGTATAAACTCCAATCTTTCCTAAAAAATTTTAAGTGCCTAAAGAAGAGTAGAAAAGTAAGAACATGGGTATGTACTTAAGAGTAACAACTCAGCTCAAAGATTTAGTTATTTTTTTCTGGTAATCTACATGAGGAGAGTTCTACCATTTCTTTAAGGGAAAAAAAATCGATAATTCTGAAAGAATGTTTTGCAGAATTATTCATATAGAATATAATAAATAATATAAGGGATACCATTCTATATAATGTATCAAATCAATACATTTTCAGTTTGTGTTTTTAAAAAAAGATAGCCACGTATATACTTCACTTAGGACTAAGTTCAGAAAATCTCAAAATAAGGGCCTTGGCTTAAAAATAGAAAAGTTTAGCCTAGCATAGTAGTGCACACCTGTCATCCCAGTGGCTGGGAAGGCTGAGGAAAAAGGATTTCAAGTTCAAAACCAGCCTGAGCAATTTAGCGAGGCCCTAACCAATTTAGCAAGATCGTGTCTCTCAATATAAAAAATTAAAAAGGGCTGGAGATGTGGCTCAGTGGTTAAGTTCTGTAGGTTCAATCCTGGTACCAAAAAAAGAGAGGGAGAGAGAGAGAGAGAGAGAGAGAGAGAGAGAGAGAGAGAGAGAGAGAGAGAGAGAATAGAAGAAAAAAATTCTATTTCTTCCTCTTTTTATTTCTTTTTGGTAAAAATTCTGAAATTGGTAGTCCATTATTGGTGATAGCATTATAAATATTTCTAGCACTCACCTGCCTTTTATGCTTTTTATTCCTTACTATACCACGCCTAAGACCTACATGGCCCTCTTCTGTATAATTCATCATGACTTCTGGAGTCCAAGACATCGGATCTGATTCTCAGATATCAGATAACATGACGGAAGAAAGACCACAAAAAAGGTCCTCTCCATTTAAGAAGGTTTTGTGGAGTCACACAGCCCTTTTATTTAACACCATTTGCTGAAATAGGAACACGGTCATAGTCAGCCTCAAAGGACCCTGGAAAGTCTACATTTTTAGTGGAATTTTATCACTAGAGAAGGGGAGAGTATGCTTCCGAAGCAACTAGCAATCTCTGCAACAGGTAATTCAATTCAGCAAAAGCAATTCCACTGAAGTCAAATGCAATGTGTTTGAAGGAGACAGGTTTTAGGTCAGTTGAATCTATACATAAAAACTATGTTTAGAGCATTAACTTGTGGGTCAACAGCTTATTGAGAGCCCATCTTGTGCCAGATACTTGGGTATACAACAAGGAACTGAGGTCATGATTCCTGACCTGAAAGGCTTTACAGTCAGTTTTTAGCAACCAAGCACTAATCAAGACACTCAGTACTCAATATGTAGAGTTTGGACAGGTTTTCCTGTTTTGTCCTGTTTTTGTTTGTTACTGGGGATTGTACCCAGGGGCACTTAACCACTGAGGCAAATCCCCAGTCCTTTTTATTTTTAATTTTGAGACAGGGCCTGACTCAGTTGCTTAGGGTCTCACTAAATTGCTGAGGCTGGCTTGAACTTCCGATCCTCCTGCCTCAGCCTCGCCAACCACTGAGATTATAGGCGTGCGCTACCATTTTTCTGGGTTTTTTTTGTTCCTTTGTTTTGTTTTTGTTTTTGGTTTCATTATTGAAGCACTTGTCACTATGAGCCATATAATAAAACAACTCATATACAATAAACATTCTTCAGTGAAGTGTATTTAATCCCTACCTGAATGTTCCTCCCAATGTAACTTTAATCTCTGTATCCCCATGTAGGAACACAAAGGCTTTATCGATCTTTTCTATCAGGAGATTGACAGAAAACAGAAAAGTGTAACATCCAAACCATACAATAAATGCAATATTCCATGAATTTGATGTCGGTGCTCTTGGTGAAGTGATCAAATTATATGCAAATGGGTAACTGATAACTTAGCAGAGAGTGCCTCTACTAAGTTAGATTATACCTGGAATTTTATTTATGGATGTAAACGAGTGATCACATAGAAGGTAAATGCCAATGAAATTAATTTCATTACTGACAGTTTATAAGAGAAACTGTCCTATATGCAATTGCTATTTCCAGTCAGGAAATTAAAAGGCACTAAGAAAGTATATGGCCCAGATCCTTTATTTTGGTTTCCAAGGGAAGGACAAGGCAGGGTCAAGTGAACAGTTTAGGATTGGCTAATTCAAGTAATTTCATTGAGCTCTGGACTACAGGTTTAGATTCTAATTACCTGGCCCTGGGGAGATGTATGACAGAAGTATTATTTTGATATATAAGGGTTAGAAACAGGAGGTAGTTGGAGATATAAGTCTTGGATTGGTTGCATCTTAGTCCATTCATGCTGCTCTAGCAAAACACCATAAACTGAGTAGCTTATACACAATGGAAATTTATTTCTCACAGTTTTGGAGATTGAGATGTTCAAGATCAAGAGGTGAGAAGATTGGGTGTCTGGTGAGAGCTGGCTCTTGGCTTTATAGATGGCACCCTGTTGCTGCAGCCACACATGGTGGATAGGGAACAGTAGTTCTCTAGAGTCTCCTTAAGGCCTCTACTCCCATTCAAGAGGGTTTTGCCTTCATGATCTAATCACCTCCAATCTCTGAACACCACTATGTTACTGAGAAAGTTTCAACATGTGAATCTGGGGGGACACAAACATTCAGACCATAGCAGTCACTTTCATATGAAAGGGATACTGGCTAACAAGTTGTAAGTTGTTTACTGTCTCTGGGAATTGGCTACTCTCTCCAGGATTAGCAAGGTTCTAAGATGTCAAAATAAAAAAATAAAAATTCATGACAAATAGATACTAGTAAATCACAGTCATCACATCTTCTTTCCCTACATCATCCCAAATATTTAGTCTCTCATTTCTCATGCATGTCTGTATCTTCATTTTTCTAGTTTAGGTTTTTAATTTGTTTTTATTTTTGTTTTTGTGTTAATTATAAAATATGCCTGTAGAAGAGACTCAAGACAATAGTAGGGCAGTTTAAGGTTTTGTCAGAGAATTAAGAAAGGCTTTGAAAAAATTGATGAATGTTTTGAATATTATGGAAGAAGGTGTTTTTATTTTCATGATGTAAAAGTCAAACCTAAAGAATCATGTGTCCTACAATCAAAAATTTCTCAAAAACAATTTTTAAAACTCTGTAACAACTTGATTCACTATTCGTTCACTGTAAAAAATAACACGTAGCTACAATTATAGTCTAAATCTTTATTGGATATAAGATAAGTTTAGTTGCATTTTCAAGGTAGAGTTTTGTTCTAACCCCTTTCCTGGATGTTAAGTATAAATTTGGGTGATTCACTTCAAGTAATGACTTTCTCATTTTATTTCACCTTAGCTAATATCATTTAGTGTAGAATATAGATAAAAGTAGAATTGTTCTGGATATAGCTAGACTAGTAGGAAAAATATAAGAAGCCAAGAAAGACCCATTGAGTACACTCCCAACTCCAAAATCTGAAAAATGGTGGAATGAGACAGACATCATTACCCTATGTACATGGATGGTTACACAAATTATATGAATCTACATCGTGCACAACCATAGAAAGGAAAAGATGTACCCCATTTGTGTACAATGAATCAAAATGCAATCTATAAAAAGAAAAAAGAAAAAAAGAAAATTTAAAAATTCATGGTTAGAAACTTTTCATTCAGTGATCATCTTCTTTAGAAAACTGTAGGATTTGATCAGTGTTTCAAAAGTTTAATACAGAATTTTATGGTTATATAAGTTTGCTAACAAGGGTAAGAGGTTTTAGAAAGTGCAGGTTTCTTGCAACTATTAAAATGATAATATGCATCATGGGTCTTCAAGGAGAGATACAAAATTTCCTGCAGAACCCTTTTTTCCTGAGCATCTCTTAGGTCAAGTGTGCTGCTGAAAACACTTTAGGAAACATTGATCTAAAAACAGAAAGGAAGGAAAATCATGTGAAATCATTGTTCTCTAGCTGGTTCATCTGCAAAGTGGGAAAAAAAATATCTGGTCAATTAATTCCCTCATATTATTTTGAAGATCGATTTATATTTTTTTCTGGGAATGTGATTTAAAACCTGATCTTGATGTGATAAGCTGTATTGATATAGCACTTAGAACTTTGTGTTGAAGTTTTTTACTTATCTGTAAAATTTCTTTACTATAATCATTTTAAAAGCAGAATTTTGTCTTTTTTGTTATGTATTCCCAACAACATATATATTATCTTATTCAGAGTAGGTTCTCACATCCTTAAATTAATAAATTATGAGAGGGCCAATGGTATCTGTGGAGAATAGTATTTAATAAAGTGATTTTGGAGTTAAGCAGATCTAAGTTTTCCTTAACTAGTTGTGTAACTCTGGTTAAGTTATTTGCATATAAGATGCTCTATAATGATTATGTTGATTAAAACAAATTGTTAAGAGATTGAGATTTTTAAAATAGTGGTCAAATTCTTCTTTGGAAACTTAGTCAAATTATCAAAATATAAAAACCTGAGGTGTTGAAAATACAGGTATTATACATATATTACTATACGGTGGATTTCACCATGGCAGATTACATGATAAAATTATAGCACTTCTTTTTGCTCCAACAGAGATCAAATAGTAGTGAAGGACTGCCTGTGTGTGTATGTTCTTAAGCAATCTCCCAATACCCAAGATGGGTTGCTAGTCTATCAGATTTGGACCACTGAGTGTAGTTGTTTGAATATTTTTGCCACAGATAGAACAGTGATTCTTTAATGTGGTTTTGGGATCAGCACCTGGGAACCCATCAGAAATGCAGATATTTAGTCCTAATCCCCAGATCTAATGAATCAAATTCTAACGGTGGAACCCAGCAATTTGTTTCAATAAATCTTCAGCAGATTTCAATGCATACCAAAGTTTGGGAGCCAATAAAATAGAGAAAAAAAATGTAGATTGATACCATGTTCTTATGAAAAGCAACCACAAATGAACAGCTCCTCAAGAACTGTTTGTAAGGAATTTGAGAATTTGGAGTAAACATGAAAAGATTGAATGCACTCATGTTACCAAAAGCTAGGTCTTTATCCCTGACACCAATTTATGCCAATTTAATATTGAGGACAGGGTTTTGAGAAAAAGGATAGCAAAGAACCACAGGGGACTCCAGTCTTAAAGACTGTGGTTCTGCCCATCATGGAAAACTAAAGGCCTTTAAAGAAGCTATTCAAAGGCTACATTCCAAGTGCATCCTGTGTGTTGGGGGGTGTGGTTGTCCCAGGTGTGCCCTAATGGTGTGTTGAAATTCACTTGTTAATTTGAGAGATAGTCACTTCCTCCATCTCTGGTAACATCTCCTTCCTGTAGAGGACAGATAATTCAATCTTGTTCCCTGCCCCCAGATTAAGGAGAGAGAGAAGAGGAAAAGAAAAATATGTCCCTTTTAAAATAGGAGGTGAAATGGACCACTGTAGGTCAAGCATTTGCAATTCAAAGGAGAAGATAGTTTCTTTAAGAACAAAAGAAAGGCCAATGTGCTCCTAATCCATGTTATTCCTCCACAGAGTTTACAAAATATAATGTAATTTTAGAACAAATCTTTTTGAATGTACATTTGAAGCAGACTGGATTTGTCTCTACTCTGCCCCCATCTGAAATTGGGAATGACTTCCTCATGCTGAGAGTGGAGAGGAGGGGTGCCTGACTCCCCTCCCACCTGTTTTTCTCATCTCTTCCTCCATTTCTAACATCCACTCCTTTGGTATTATAAGTTCAAAGAAAGCCCTCTGTAATACATTTTCATCATCTTAGTTAAAAATAAAATCATGTTTATCTAAAAGGAAGATACAGACGCTGGCCCCAGGAAGTCCTAGCTCCTTTTGATTTGTTAAGGAAGCTCCTTTTGACTAAGGCCAACTACTTGAAGGAGGCTGAACTTGTGAAACTATTGTCTTTTGTTCTAATGCACTCCTTTGTCTCTTAAAAGCTTTCCTTGTCCCAGAACATTTTGGAGTTGAAACTTCTGAAACAATGAAGTTTCTTCCATCTTCTTTCAAAGCTGACTTTGAATAAAAACCTTTTCCTACCAAATTGACTCAAATATTTCTGGAGCAGTAAGCATGATGGCCTAGCCTCTTTCATCTTGCATGGGACTGCAGATCTGTGCTACCAGGTAACACCTTTAATCATCAACCCTAGGTGAATATTTGAGAAATGTTTGGAAATGTGATTCTCTTTAGCTTAGCCCTTTAGTAAAATATTAGAAACTCAAAAAAGGTTTATACTGAGCTGCTGCCTCCAGTCATGGACTTTGAGAATAAAGTTTTGAGAACATCAAGACACCTATCAAGAGGTTTACAACACACTTCCACACAGATGTGCCATGACAGCTGACTACACTGAACTTGAAACTTATGAAGAAAACAAAACACAAAACAAAAGCATTGCTATTCAGTCTTGAAATAAAATGTTAATTAATATGATGAGAATTAGAGACTGTTCATTGCGGATCAGATCTGAATCTAACAGAATCATCGATTTTGAAGTATCAGACTATTTGGTGGAAATGACATGAAGATATAATGGATTTTGAGAGTGAGCCACAGATACTGGTGAATAGGAATCATTTATTAAGTATCATCATCCCTGCTAGGAGAAGAAGCAACACTGGACCACAATCACTGCTCCAGAAATATACAGAATTAAATTGGTAGGAAAAGAGGTTTTATTTAAAGCCAGTTTTCAACAAAGACAGAAGACATGCATTGTTTCTAAAGTTCCATCCGAAATCTTTGAAGGTGAGCAAAGTTTTTAAATGAGAAGAGGCTGTAAAGAGATTGCAGGCAAGTGAGGCACAAGGCAGAACTTTCACATGTGCAGATTTAGTTGGCCTATGCTACCCTGGCTGGGAATTTGTTAATCCACACTCAGCTCCTGTGAGGTAGAGCTTGCAGCCCTTAGGCGTCCATTCTCAGTATGAGGAAGTTGTTCTTAATTTCAGAGAACTCCAGAATTCAGTCTGTTTTAGTATCTCTGGTTATATTTGAATGCAAATATAATATGTTCAAATTGTTCTTTTTCTATCAAAATATAAGTTTCAAGAAAAATTGCTTGAGGTGAATGTGAGCTATGCTTATGCAATGGACATAATTCCACTGGAATCTTGGATACAAATCATGAGTTTAAAATTTTTAACTATAAAATTAAATTTTGAATAACACGTCTCCATAAACGTAGTCTCTCTCTTTTTAATGCTACTCTAAACGAAAGCAGAAGCCCACCTTAGTGGTTTTGAATCTTGGTTGAGATTTGAAAGGTGTACTCTCATAGTTCCTGAGAAAATGAAGCATGGAGAATGAACATCAGTATTCATATCAAATTGTTGACGATTGATGGCTATGATATCTAAAATTTGTTTTCTGTCTACATAAAATTAATTTAAGTTCATTTTAGATAATAAAAAGTCGTATGCTTGAAATCATAGCAGGTTACATATCAACATTATTAGTAATAAAAATTCACATATATGAATTTCTAATTATATTAGCATTAGAAAATTACCTGCCTTCCTCTGTTCAATATGTAGATGAATATAAATGTGTATATACATAAACATATTCAATCAGGATTATCAAATACATTAAATAAAATTTTTTATTATTATATTTTCATTTGATTTACTGCTATAAAATTTATGAAGCTACATTCTGTTCCTTATTTCTCATAGTGTATATATTATTAACATTTTTTATTATTAAATGGTAGAAAGTATCCCATAATTAGAAGTGAATAATTTTATGAGCAAATTGAATTAGTGCTCATTTGCTAAACTCTAGGTAGCATAACAATTAATATATATGTTCAAAATTTGGATATTATAGATGGTTCTCTGAAGGTTTCTGACCTAAGGAGTTTTAAAATTAGTGATTAATTCTTAAAACTGTGCTGTTTTCACAATATGTCATGATGACTTGGAATTATAACTTCATGAATATTTGTTAATAAATTATTTCCTAACTAAATGGATTCTAAGTTCTTATTTTTTAATTGGCACATAAAATTGTACATATGTATGAGTTATCTTGTGATGTTTTGATACATATATACATTGTATAATTTTTAAATCAAGGTAAGCCTATCTGTCTCCTCAAACATACATTTTTTTTTTGAATAGGGGGAAGGCTTTTATCTCCATGGACAAATTCAGCCACTCTAGGGATATTCAAAACTGAAGAAATGTTCTTCAGTGAGTGAAGATGATTTATCTACTTTGTATTTTCTAACTGTAGAACTTAGCAATTCTTTAACATTCCAAATGGTAATGAATAACTTCATTCATTCTTTCAGATTGAATACTTGATCACCTGGTTAAAATTTTGCTAATTTAATGCATAAAATTAATTGATTATCTTGATAAAGAGTGGGATGTAGCTGTTAATGTATCTTGGCCAGTGGAAATGCATTCACTGATGCTGCTTTTCCAACAATCAACATTCAGAAATACAGGGTTTAAAGGATATTTGTTGACAATAACATATGTGATAAAAATAAGTACAAGCTTAATTAAAAAAAATAATTGTAAATGTGTATTTTTGGAATTATATAAAATATTCGATTTTCCTACCATATAATCAATAACTATCACAGACACTGCTTGGATTTGTAGACCATAAAATTATATTCTATAAACTGTAAAGTAAGTGGTAGCACATGAAGAACAAAAATTGGTAGGATTAGTCATGTTTCAATTTATATCATCTCTGAGGTGAAAGTAAACTGTCAGTGTAGATAAGCAATTACAACAAGATCAGGTACATAAGTTCTGATCCTGAATCACAGTTCTGATCTAGAAGAATCCACAAGAAACTCTGGTTCTTTAACTACTGTCAGTTCCTATTTTTGCCACTTTACAGTTGAAATAACTAAGCTCTGCAGAAGTTTTAATTTGCCTTGGTATAGGAGAGCATGGTGGTGCTTGCCTGGAATCCCAAACTCCTCAGAGAGCTGAGGTAGGACGATCACAAGGCCATCTTGGGCAACTTAGTGAAACCCTTTCTCAAAATTAAATACAATTAAAAAGAGGCTGGGAACTGGGGATGTAGCTCAGTGTTAGATTTCCTGTGGGCTTCATCCCAGTACCATTAAAAAAAAAAAAATTGCCAAGGAACCTGTGGAGTTTATATAAATTAGAATCAGTGAGGAATGAAGAGGAAGGAAAGTAATTCCTACAGTCAAGCCCTGTATTACTGAAAAAAATAGTGTTTAATAATCCTCATAGCAATCATGTGGAAATTGATACATGTTATAATCCTAATTTATTTAATGAAAAAAAATGAACTGAAATGTTAAATAATTATTTAGCCAATAAGTTTTTCCTAGTGCTCCCATAACAAAGTGCCACAGACTGAGTGGCTTAAGCAACAGAAATTTATTGTCTCTGGACAGAGACAGTTCTGGAGGCTGGAAGTTCAAGACCAAAGTATTGGCTGGTTTGGGTTTGGTCAAAAGTCTCCAGAGAAGGATGTTTCAAGCCTCCTCCTTTTGATAGAAACACCAGTCATTCCCTTAGAAGCATATTCTATACAAATTTGACCTCATTTAAACTACTTACATCTTCAATCACCCTCTTTCCAAATATGGTCACATTCTGAGTACCAAGGGTTAAGATATTAATATACAAAATGTTGGGAGACATAGCTAGTAAATGGGTAGCACAGTTAGCATTTATTTGTAAATTTTTCTGGTTCTACATTATATATTATTTCATGGCAGAAATAAGCTTACATTTTGTTTCACGAAAGGCAATTTAATGTGGTGTTTCCATTTTTAATAAATTAGAAAAGAGAAGGAAGAAAAAGTTGTGATGATCAACTTATTGGGACAAAATCATGTAAGGTTTGTGAAGTCCAATGAAGGATTTGGGCTTTTATGTTATCGATTGGGAGGACCAAGTTTTAGCAAGATAGAAGGATAAGAGTGAACTTTAAAAAAATGTAATCCACCAGAAATGTGCAAGATGCATTAGAGGAAAGAAAAAAATGACATAAGAAACAAATTCAGGTATTGTAACTAAAATCCAGAGGTGGGACTATAAGGCCTGAAAGAGGTGGTACAGTGAAAATGTGCTTTAGGAATAGGCAGGACTGTTTTGGAAATATATTATCATGGTTTAGGAATGAAACCTTCTCTAAAAGCTTACGTGTTGAAGACTTGATTCCCAGTGCAGCAATGTACAGAGGTGGGGTTTTTGTAAGGGGATTGAATCATTAGGGCTCTTAACATCATCCATGAACTACTCCATTGATGGATTCATAGCTCAATTACCACTGGGAGGTGATGGAAACTGTAGGTGGTGGGACCCAGTAGAAGGGACTGAGTCCTTGGGTGTAGGCCCTTGGGGACTATCTCTTGTCCCTAGCTCATTTCTTTTGTTCTCTCTGCTCCCTGACTGCCATGAGGTAAGCAACTTTTCTTTACCACACTCCTCCCTCCAAAATGTTCTGCCTTACCCAGACCAGAATCAATGAGTCAAGTGACCATGATCTGAAACCTTTGAAACCATAGCCCCCAAAATATCATTCTCCTTAAGTGGTTTTCATCAGGTATTTTGTCATAGCAACAGAAAACTAACATACATGTATGTCATAAGACCTAGTTATTAATTACATATGGAAATATAAGAATCAAGAAGGATAGGTTTAATTTCTGGATAAATAATGAAAGTGATATCTTTCATATATAGGAAGGAAATATATCTTTCATTTTAATTTTTGGTTTTAATTATATTTCTGAATTTTTCACCATTGTCCTTGTATACAGAGTTTGTTTGCTGCTTTACTTGGTGTCCCTAAATAATATCAGTCATAAATTTCATATGGGAATCATGAAAATGGATTCCTATTGAAAAAATGTGGTATCCATATGTAAATAAATAAATTTGTATGAGACTAGAATAGAGCATTATCCCTATGATTGATATTGGAGTTCCTGTCAGAGAATTGAATTTCTGTGAATGCATCACTACATCCCTTTGATAAACACTCCATTAGATCTTTGACTCAATTTGGTCCTAAATTAAGCCTATTATATTTAATGTTATTGGAAACCTATGATATTTTTACTGTCTTATCTGATCATGTTGCATGACTGGGTTACTTTGCTGTCACAGTGTCGCACCTGAAATATATTTTTTACCCACTATGTTATAAAGTATAATTTATATGATATCCATTATCAATCCTGGACTAAAGAAAAGGAGTGAGGAAATGAAGGCTTATGTCTCACAGGAAATTTTTTTTTTCTAAATCAATTCAGAAAAGTTCACTCCCTGAAATATTACATATAGTTAGAGTTTTTTAATTTGTTTTTAAAACAAATTACAATTAAGGATTTTTGAAGATAATTTTTAAAAAATCATAAGCATTTAAATTGTGCATATTAAAAGCTGAAAGGAATTTTTCAAAGTTAATAAAATAAGGAAAAATTGAATTGTATGTAGATAGGAAAATTTTTATAAACTTCAGATGAATATGTTTCATATTCCATATAGACAAATGTAGTATTACTGCTGTCCTAGATTCATGACTCTCAGAACTGTCTGCACATGTGAATCATTTGGGAAGCTTTTAGGAACAATACTGATGGCTGTCTTTATTCTCACTGGACACTGATTTGATGGGCTTGAGGTACATGGGCTCTAGCCATCAGCATTGTTTTAAGTCTCAGCTGTGATTCTATTTGCAGTCATAAGGGAAAGACCCTGCCCAATAGTTTTTATGAACTTGGAAAACTGCATTGTTGAATCCATATAGAATTGTCTTCACTATTATCAATCAATATATTATAGTGAATAAAAATGCAAGCATTTATGAATATACTCTTCACACATACCAGTGGCTATGTATTTTACAAGAACTTGCATTTCCTTGAGATGAGTATGAACTTATTGGAGAAAAAAAAATCCTTGGGGCTTAGGAAATTATTAGCTTTGTGGAGCTCAGCAGCACAAAACTGATGAATATTTGAGTTTATCTTCCAGTATATTTATTCTTCATTCTTTCAATGAGTTTTTACTGAATAATAACTAAGTGTCAAATACTATTATAAGTTCGTGGGGTAATGCCTTGCCCTCATGGAGGTTGTATCTCATTACAGGGATTTAAAATTCATTTGACCATTAATATCACTGTTTCATTTCTTAGTATTTATTTTTAGGTTACCTATTGATTTTCCTTTTTTCTAATGATATAAAATTCCTTCTAAAAATAAACATGTAAATTTTAAAACAATCTTATAAAACATGTAAAATAATTAATAATCCAGGTAAAATGCTCATGTGTCAAAATTATGAAAATATTACATAAGTGCCATATCTGGTCATATTCTTGGAATCAATATGTGAACCCTAAAATAGCTTTAGTTAGTCAAATATGTGGGATAATAGAATAAGAAGCTTTATTTCTATTTATCAAAGTATATACTCCAAAACATTTAAAATTTTTTTTCAGCATAAGCTTTACTTAAACTTTGTGTACTAGATATCTCCTACACCATATTCTGAACTCATCACCTTATATGCAGAACAACGAAAAGCTGGAAGACAGATGAAGGAGAAAGAAACCAAAAGAGAATAAACAATTAAAATATGCCTCTGTATGGAGACAAAAGTGATAAAGTCTGTCCTTGAAAATATGTTGATTTGGAGTAGTACAGCACAGGTCTCATTGTTCTTTTGAGAGAACAGGCACATAATGATCTTCACTATGAGTGAGTATTGTGCATGGGAAGAATAGCATTCAGATTAAGTGCCATTCATGACATTACTATGCGTGCATGTACATGACTAAATAAGGCCTATAGGAAAGGTAACATCTGCAAGAATGCAGTGCTTCTAATTTTTATTTTTTGTAATTCCTTAACTGGAAGTAGATGTAAGTCATCTAAAAGTGATTGATATTAAAATCGATCTGTTTTTTAACATATTATTTTAGAGACTGAAAGACCTAAATTTTTAAAAATTTTTATTTGTTCTAATTAGTTGTATATGACAGCAGAATGCATTTCAAATCGTTGCACATGAACGAGGGCACAACTATTCTTTTCTCTGGTTGTACATGATGTAGAGTCCATATCATTTGTGCAATCATACAGGTACTTAGGTTAATGATGGTTAGACCTAAAATTGCTCTTAATAAATCCAAATTTTAGGGACTGGTGATGCAGGTCAGTGGTAGGATGCTGCTTAGCACGTGTAAGACCCTATATTTGATCCCTAATACTGTGCAAAAAATAAAAATTCAATTTTAAAATAAATCACAGTTTATTATTTTATTATACTAAGGCATAATACCATGGTTACCATGGCATGTCTAGTTCCCTATCTGTAAGAACAGTTTATTTTGTGAACTATTAAAATTCAATTCAAGGTTTCGGCAAATACACCTATGACTTTGAGATACAGCAACGAATATGACATAAATAATTCAAGAACAATCAGGATTTAGGGTTTTATTGTTTGTATATTTAGTGCTCTGAGGACTGCCTTTAAACTCATTGAGTTTGTCCTATAATTCTTAACATTTTAAAACTGATTTTCCTGTTATTGTGGAATAAGTGCAAAGAGAAAAGTAAGGCTCAGTTGTGATAAGATCTTTGTTGACTTGAGGCAATGTAATTTCTTGGGTTTACTAACAATGAATCTCTCAAAAACATCTTGTCTGTTTCCACGTTCAATAAATATTTTAAACTCACAAGGTAATGAACCTTTTGGGGGGGTACAGATAATATCTGTCATCAGGTAAGGTGTACTTTTTAATGCATTTTTATTTACTACACTTCCATTCATACTAACTCAACATATCTTTGCAGTTATTTTAACACAAATAGAAATTTATTTCAGAGACCTGATTTTATCATTTCTGCTTCATTTCTTTCAGATTATTTCTTGAATTTATGAATACCTTCATCAATTTTAATGGCCCTAAAATAATAATCTACTTCTTAAAAGTTTATTTCTCTTAGCAAAGCTGATATTCAACATATGGAAATTTATGATAATTTGCTATTTCAAAATTGAATAAAACGTACAGATTCAAGTGCATATTAGTCAACTTTGGAATGACAGTTAAAAGAAATATATCAAATCTAATCATTCATAAACATAAGTATTGCATCGTGTAGAACGTCCTTTTAAACGTAGAATTTGGGATTTGGGGTGGGCTCAGTGGTAGAGCACTTACCTAGCATGTGTAAGGCCCTGGGTTCAATCCCTGGCACCACAATCAGTCAATCAATCATTCAATAAATTTAGATTTCTGTGAATTAAAGTGTTCTTTTAGATGGACATGTAGAAAAAACATTAAATGAACTATCCTTCTTTATTTTGTTTGAATAGAAAGTGTTGAATTCCTGAGACTGTACGTCAGACCTTCCCTTATATTTTAGTCCCCTCTCCCAGAGAGGAAGAGGAGAACAGGGGATATCAAGTACATGGAGGAGCTTTAAGAACAAAAGAAATCAAAGCAAAAAAAAGGGAATGGCGGGACACAATCACAACTGTGTCCCCTTCTCCCAGAAGAATCAGTCTGGAGATAGGGAAGAGGAACTCAAGCACTCTGATTTTGGAAACAGCAAGTAATTGCCCTGTAACCTTTCTCAGTGAGAATACACATGTATGTATATATCATTTTTTTCCATTGTTAGATTTCTCAATTTTATTAACGTTGTATATTTTACTCCTACAAATTAAGCTCTTCCATTCTTTTAGAGGTCAAAAACAAGAGTATAATTGAGGGTTGGACGTGGTGGTACATGCCTGAGACCCCAGTGGCTCAGGAGGCTGAGGCAGGAGGATTGTGAGTTCAAAGCCAGCCTCAGCAAAAATGAGGTGCTAAGCAACTCAGTGAGACCATGTCTCTAAATAAAATACAAAATAGGGCTGGGGATGTAGCTCATGATGGAGTGCCCCTGAGTTCAATCCCCATACCCTCCCTCAAAAAAGAGTGTAATCAATTTCATACGACACAGGCCAATATGTAAGAGTCTTACAAAAAGGAATGGTAATAGAGAACACTTAGAAGTTCTTCAAAAATGTGGCTGTGATGATGTCAGATTTCAGGATCTCATCTGCACAGAGCTTACCCAGCTGTCATATAATTAATACAGAACCTTACAATATAAATTTCCTTAGTCAGACTGTGATTTCATTAACCTGAGTCAGTTTCCATTTAGAAATTCTCAAAATTTTATTTTGATTTAAAGACAGATCTTATTGTTTACATACTCTCGCTTTTCAAACGCACAAGTTCTATCAAGTTCTATCAAGTGTGTGTTTGACCATGTACTTAAGTGGCTCCACTACCCATTTCATAGTTTCTTCATACCACGCATGACTTGTCAATGGTAAGCGATGTATAAAGGTTGCTTTTTTTGTAACCCCATCAGAGATGGAGAGATCAGAGAGGAAGGGGATGCTTTGCCTATTTGCCCTTCAGGGTTTAGGACTTGTTTACACTATTCGAAAACATTTACTGATTCTGGCATTTTAGTGAAAAGGCAGAGGAAGGGAACAACATCAACAACAACTAGAAACAGAATGGCAACAAATACAATGGGAAGACATGAGATCCAAGACTACACAATTTCCTATTTTAATGTGTATTTTTCAGATAGGTCATTTTAGACTAATTACACAGCTAGATCAACAGGATAAAAGTTAAACACTTTAAGCAGATTATTTATCACTCCAATTTTGTAGTGAATTTAATTTCCTTGGTGTCACAAATGCATTTCTTCATTTTATTAACCTGGAAAATTAAAATTTATGGCATAATAATCAAACTGATAGCTTTAAAGAATTCATCCTTTTTGTTTTTTCTTAAAATAGGAAAACTTTTGTTAGCATTTGCCCCTAAGGCACAAGCTCCTAATTCACTCAGGGAAGTTGTTCAGATTGGCATTTTGTTCTTTTATGTTGATAAATTACAAGTTTTTCAGATCCCATATTTTCATCACATAATTTTCTGACCTCAATTGTATTCTCAGAATGCAACAGATAATGAGTAATGAAATTGTTTGTATGACTTTGAGACTTGCATTTAAAGATTGAGATAAAATCTATTGTAGAATTTTCTAACAAAACAACTTTATATTCAGCAGGGGTGTATGGGAATTGGAATTTCTTAAATTCATGCTTCAAATCATAACCTTTAAGTTGTTTATATCCTATTACTATTAAAAAATGTAGATGGTAAAATATAGAAATTCAGTGATTCATTTCAAAACCCTATCTGAATTGAGTGAGAAAGGAGACAGTGTTATCTGCTTATTAGTAGCATATAAAAATATTGGAGACAGTTTCAGTTTACCATATGTCCAGGGATAAGGAGAGTCAGGGGAATTGGGAAGGAAGAGGATAACAGATGATGTAGTTACTCATCACATTGAGCACATAGCAAATAATTTTCTTTTATTAAAGCCTACTGAATATTGCAAAAACCAGATGTTACATTGCAGGTTTTATACAGTGTCAATTTGGTTGATCGACCTTTCTTTAATCAACTCGCTCCATTTACCTGTACTCCCTATTCTTTTTCTAAAATATAATTAAGGTCAGGTCATGTTGAATGATTCCAGAGTGCCTACTTGGCCAATGGTGAGTTGTATACCTACCTACTACCCACCTTATTGAAAACCAGCAGTCTTGATAATCTAGATCATTCCAAAGTCTCTTTATTTGCTCTGATTCATGCTTTAAATGGCAGACAGTAAAGAACCACTAATGCTCAGAAAGAGGGAATGGATATGAAACCAACAACAACAACAAAAAAAAATGTTAAGACATGAAGATAGGTAGAAGACAAACAGAAGTATAAACAAAAATTGAAGAAAAAAAGAGTAAAACAAAACATAACAAGAAGAACAATGAAGTTTGGTGAAGATAACGGAGTCAACTGGTTTAATCATGTATCCTTAGATTAAGAGTTCCTTTCTACTTTTTGCTCTGGAAGTATTCAAGTTACAGTCAGTGTGATTGCCATTGTCCCAAATTCCTTTTATTCTTATTTCTCATCTTCTCCATAAGTGAATAGGTTTCCAGGTATTGGGAATTATTTGATTTCTATCATAATAACAATAATAATAATAATAATAACTAACATTCATGCAGCACTAGTCATAGGCCATGCATTATGTTTTGTGCATTATATTATACATGCATTCATTTGAGTGTCACCACAACCTGCCAAGATGCCCTGTTATTAGCTCATTTTACAGATGAGAAAACTTAGGTCACCAAACACTGCAGCCATACTTTATCCCACCAAACACAAAAACTGGCTTTTGTTGTAAGCCTCCAATTATAGAGAACATACTCTTTTAGACCAACACCTCTTTACACCATAGGAGATTCAGGTACAAAGAAAAGAAAAGCCTTCAAGGGCCTGTGGTAGGTAAGTTGGCTCAAAGTGAATCCTGGTGCTTACCTCAGGTTGCCTGATCTTCAGTAAGATGTTCTCCATCACTGAAATTTGAGGTGGGTCAATGGAACCTGAACTAAAATTTAATGTATTTGGCCTTAATAATCTAAATACATAACCAGTGAAAATTTTTACTTTTCAAATTTTCAAGTAAATCCTGGAAAATCTGTGTTTGATCAGATTTTACCAAAATATTTAGAAGGGCCCCACCATTTCAATGCAATGGGAAAATTCTTTTTCCAGATTTATTTCCTATATCTAAGAAAGTACAGATATTTTTATTACAAATTATGTGCCCAATTCTAAGCAAAGCCTACATATTTTAGCATATGTGAATCATGACTAAAACAGAGTTTGCAAAACTACCATCAAATTGTATCTGCTTATATTAGCAGCAATGAAGAATCATTTGTTAAATGAAGCAACACCATTTTCTACCAGTAGAAATGTTGAACTTTAACAAAAAAATCTATTATCTGTATTTTATCTTTCCTGAGAAATATAATTAAAGACTAAGTTTCTGAAGAGTGTACAAGACCATAATATGCCGTTTAAAAAAAATAAAGTGTAAACACAAATATTACTGACAAATTTACTGTTAGTTTTCCAGCATTTAAAGAACACATTCTGAATTTCCTTTACAATTTGACCAAAAGAGCACAATAAGGTACCTACTTGTTTTTAAAGTAGGAATTTAATGTAAATATACTATATTTTTATCCAGTCCATTGATCTGACACTAAAAAAGTTTTCCAAAATTAATTTTATTTTTTTAACATGTAAAATGCTGATAGCAGTTAATAGGGATAAACTTATATGCTTAAGAGGTAAATACTTTTCAATTTCCTCTATGAAAATTTATTTTTAGAATTATCTTTGTGTACTATCCATGCTTTTCTTATAGAGAACTGGTCTTGAATAAATAATAGATATATTTGATATGTATTAGATTTAGTATACTCCAGTTTACTTAATAAAAAATATCTCTTGCAATGCTTCTCATAAATGCATCAGTTATTTAAAGGATATTCTCTTAATTAGTGCCTCTGATCATAGTATTCTGATACTAAAACAATACTGTAGATCATCAAAATAGTACGGAATTTAACTGAGACTGATATTTCTTTATGGAATGCTAAATGCATTGATGAATCAGGCTCCTGAATTGTGCCTGATGGTTAATTAGCTAGTGAAAGTATATAGGCAATATTAACTAAGGCTGTTCAAACTTGGATATAGATTTTTTCAGTATGGAGTTAGTATCAAAATGTTATTGTATATAACTTTTGTTTTCTGGTTTCAGTTAGATTTTGCAAGAGGATGCAAAGAATACTTTCTCACTCCAGGTGCAGGATGTCTTGTTTTAGACTTAATTACCTTTCATTGGTTTGCCAGATAGGTACATTTGAAAAACATAAAAACAGAAAATTAGGTTTTAGCTAAGAAATTCACTTTCACCAGAAGAATCTAGTGACTATTGAAAGAAATATAAATTACTTCTCCAGTTCACTGATCTGCCCTAAATCTAAAATATGTCATATACATAAACTGGAGCTTGTAGCTCAGTTTAATTCAACATGCATTTATTGACCACCTTTTATGAACCAGGTTCTTTGTTAGATTCTAAAGAAAAAAAACAAGATAAATAAACATAATTCCTGCCTTTGAGGAGCATTCAGTTCATTAAGGAAACAAATCAATAAGCACTTAATATCAACACAATGTGGTATGGCAGTCAAAGTATATGCCAGCTAATGTTCAGCCTGAGTATTCCTTACGATCCTCTTTTGAAGTCTTGCTAAGATGGTGTAAATAAGGTGTTGGAAAACTTTTTCTGTGATGAGCCACATTGTAAATATTTTCAATTTTGCCAGTTATTCAATCTCTGTCATGGCTTCTCAACTCTCCTGTTGTACTGGAAGAGTAGCCATATGCAATACACAAAGCAATGGCTATGGTGGGCCGTACCAATGCTGGTATAAATATGCATGCCTACTGCAAGGACAAATACCTTAAACATCTTCACTCTTCTAGTCATACACTTTTTCTAGTCTTTTTCCTTTATTCTCTGCTTTCTTCTCATTCCTTTTTTTTTTCTTTCCTAGTCTTTGTTGAAACCAGGATCCATAATTACAATGTCATTTTATGCTTCTAGAATTGAAAACAGTGATTTCAGTCACTTATTTCACAAGAATTATCCATCAACAATAGCTACCATTTAAAAACTTGTTTTTGTGTATAGAGTATGTTCAGTTGCATTATAACTCATTAAATCCTGAAAACTATCCTGTGACAGATACTATTTTCATTTTACACATAAGGAAGTTAGCCTTTGGAGAGGGGAAGTACTTTGCTTAAGATTATACAGTGACTGAAGATGAGAAGCAAAATGCTAATTGTACTACATCACATCCTATTTTTTATTGCTGCATATAAATTATACGGAGTAGTGGATTTCATGATGATATATTCTTATACGTACATAACATAATTTGATCAATTTTACTCCAGGACCTCCCTTTCCCCTCCTCCCTCCTCTGATTTCTTTTCTTTTTTTTTTTCTATTTTATTTTTTATTTTATTTTTTTTTATTGTAAACAAATGGGATACATGTTTTTTCTCTGTCTGTACATGGCGTAAAGGCATACCATTTGTGTAATCATAAATTTACATAGGGTAATGTTGTTTGATTCATTCTGCCATTTTTTCCCTTCCCCCCCTCCCCTCCCACCCTTCCCCTCCATCTATACAGTCCTTCCTTCCTCCATTCCTGCCCCCCTCCCTAAACCCAACTCCAACCCCAAAACTAACCCTTCCCACCCCCCATTATGTGTCATCATCCACTTATTAGCGATATCATTCTTCCTTTGGTTTTTTGAGATTGGCTTATCTCACTTAGCATGATATTCTCCAGTTTCCTCCATTTGCATGCAAATGCCATAATTTTATCGTTCTTTATGGCTGAGTAATATTCCATTGTATATATATACCACATTTTCTTTATCCATTCATCAATTGAAGCACATCTAGGTTGGTTCCACAATCTGGCTATTGTGAACTGAGCAGCTATGAACATTGATGTGGCTGTATCTCTGTAATATGCTGATTTTAAGTCCTTTGGGTATAGGCCAAGGAGTGGGATAGCTGGGTCAAATGGTGTTTCCATTCCAAGTTTTCTAAGGAATCTCCACACTGCTTTCCAGAGTGGCTGCACTAATTTGCAGCCCCACCAGCAATGTAACAGTGTACCTTTCTCCCCACATCCTCGCCAACACCTGTTGTTGCTTGTATTCTTGATAATCGCCATTCTAATTGGGGTGAGATGGAATCTTAGGGTGGTTTTGATTTGCATTTCTCTTATTACTAGAGATGTTGAACATTTTTCCATATGTTTGTTGGTTGCTTGTAGATCTTCTTCTGTGAAGTGTCTATTCATTTCCTTAGCCCATTTGTCAGTTGGATTA
Source organism: Sciurus carolinensis (assembly GCF_902686445.1). Lineage (NCBI taxonomy): Eukaryota > Metazoa > Chordata > Mammalia > Rodentia > Sciuridae > Sciurus > Sciurus carolinensis. The sequence goes on from NC_062221.1 coordinate 45,644,552, forward strand.
TTTACATTCTTGGTGTAGAGTTTTTTGAGTTCTTTATAGATTCTGGAGATTAACGCTCTATCTGAAGTATGATTGGCAAAGATTTTCTCCCACTCTGTAGGCTCTTTCTTTGCATTGCTGATAGTTTCCTTTGCTGAGAGAAAGCTTTTTAGTTTGAATCTATCCCAGTTATTAATTCTTGCTTTTATTTCTTGTGCTATGGGAGTCCTGTTGAGGAATTCTGGTCCTAAGCCGACATGTTGAAGCTCTGGACCTACTTTTTCTTCTATAAGATGCAAGGTCTCTGGTCTGATTTCGAGATCCTTAATCCATTTTGAGTTTAGTTTCGTGCATGGTGAGAGATATGGGTTTAGTTTCATTCTGTTGCATATGGATTTCCAATTCTCCCAGCACCATTTGTTGAAGAGGCTATCTTTTCTCCATTGCATATTTTTGGCCCCTTTGTCTAGTATGAGAAAATTGTATTTATTTGGGTTTGTTTCCCTGCCCTCTATTCTGTACCATTGATCCACCTTTCTATTTTGGTACCAATACCATGCCGTTTTTGTTACTATTGCTTTGTAGTAGAGTTGAAGATCTGGTATTGCGATACCCCCTGCTTCACTCTTTCTGCCAAGGATTGCTTTAGCTATTCTGGGTTTTTTATTCTTCCAGATGAATTTCATAATTGCTTGCTCTATTTCTGTAAGGTACATCATTGGGATTTTAATTGGAATTGCATTGAATCTGTATAGCACTTTTGGTAGTATGGCCATTTTGACAATATTAATTCTTCCTATCCAAGAACATGGGAGATCTTTCCATCTTCTAAGGTTTTCTTGAATTTCTTTCTTTAGTGTTCTGTAGTTCTCATTGTAGAGGTCTTTCACCTCTTTTGTGAGATTGATTCCCAAATACTTTATTTTTTTTGAAGCTATTGTGAATGGGGTAGTTTTCCTAATTTCTCTTTCTGAAGATTCATCGCTTATATATAAAAATGCCTTAGATTTATGTGCATTGATCTTATATCCCGCTACTTTACTGAATTCACTTATGAGATCTAAAAGTTTTCTGGTGGAATTTCCTGGTTCCTCTAAGTATACCATCATATCATCAGCAAATACGGATAGTTTGAGTTCTTCTTTTCCTATTCGTATCCCTTTAATTTCTTTGGTCTGTCTAATTGCTCTGGCTAGAGTTTCAAGGACGATATTGAATAGAAATGGTGAAAGAGGGCATCCCTGCCTTGTTCCAGTTTTTAGAGGGAATGCTTTCAGTTTTTCACCATTTAGAATGATATTAGCCATGGGTTTAGCGTAGATGGTCTTTACAATGTTAAGGAATGTTCCCACTATCCCTATTTTTTCTAGTGTTTTGAGCATGAAGGGGTGCTGTATTTTATCAAATGCTTTTTCTGCATCTATCGAAATAATCATGTGATTCTTGACTTTAAGTCTATTGATATGGTGAATGACATTTATTGATTTCCTGATGTTGAACCAACCTTGCATCCCTGGGATGAAACCCACTTGATCATGATGCACTATCTTTTTAATATGTTTTTGTATGCAATTTGCTAAAATTTTGTTTAGAATTTTTGCGTCGATGTTCATTAAGGATATTGGTCTGAAATTTTCTTTCCTCGATGTGTCTCTGTCTGGTTTAGGAATCAGGGTAATATTGGCTTCATAGAATGAGTTTGGGAGAGTTCCCTCCTCTTCTATTTTCTGGAATACTTTGAGAAGTATTGGAATGAGTTCTTCTTTAAAAGTTTTGTAGAACTCGGCTGAGAACCCATCTGGTCCTGGACTTTTCTTTGTTGGAAGGCTTTTGATGACTTCTTCTATTTCATTACTTGAAATTGGTCTATTTAAATTGTGTATGTTCTCCTCGTTCAGTTTAGGCAATTCATATGTCTCTAGAAACCTGTTGATGTCTTCGAAATTTTCTATTTTGTTGGAGTATAGATTTTCAAAATAGCTTCTAATTATGTTTTGTATTTCGGTCGTGTCTGTTGTGATATTTCCTTGTTCATTCCGAATTTTAGTGATTTGGGTTTTCTCTTGTCTTCTCTTTGTTAGTGTGGCTAAAGGTTTATCAATTTTGTTTATTTTTTCGAAGAACCAACTATTTATTTTGTCAATTTTTTGTATTGTTTCTTTCGTTTCAATTTCGTTGATTTCAGCTCTCAGTTTAACTATTTCCTGTCTTCTACTACTTTTGGTGTTGGTCTGTTCTTCTTTTTCTAGGGCTTTGAGCTGTAGTGTTAGGTCATTTATTTTTTGAGTTTTACTTCTTTTATTAAATGCTCTCCATGAAATAAATCTTCCTCTAAGTACCGCTTTCATAGTGTCCCAGAGATTTTGATATGATGTTTCTTTGTTCTCGTTTACCTCTAAGAATTTTTTAATTTCCTTCCTAATATCTTCTGTTATCCATTCATCATATAGTAGCATATTGTTTAATCTCCAGGTGTTGGAGTAGTTTCTGTTTTTTACTCTTTCATTAATTTGTAACTTCAATCCATTATGATCTGATAGAATACAAGGTAGTGTCTCTATCTTCTTGTATTTGCTGACATTAGCTTTGTGGCATAATATATGGTCTATTTTAGAGAAGGATCCATGTGCTGCTGAGAAGAAAGTGTATTCGCTCTTGGTTGGATGGTATATTCTATAAATGTCTGTTAAGTCTAAATTATTGATTGTGTTATTGAGATCTATGGTTTCTTTGTTCAATTTTTGTTTGGAAGATCTGTCCAGTGGTGAAAGAGGCGTGTTAAAATCACCTAGTATTATTGTGTTATGGTCTATTTGGTTTCTAAAATTGAGAAGGATTTGTTTCACATACATGGATGAGCCACTGTTTGGGGCATAGATGTTTATGATTGTTATATCTTGCTGATTTATGCTTCCCTTAAGCAGTATGAAATGTCCTTCTTTATCCCTTCTAACTAACATTGGCTTGAAGTCCACATTATCTGAAATGAGGATGGATACTCCAGCCTTTTTGCTGAGCCCATGTGCATGGTATGTTTTTCCCCATCCTTTCACCTTTAGTCTATGGTTATCTCTTTCTATGAGGTGAGTCTCTTGCAGGCAACATATTGTTGGATCTTTCTTTTTAATCCAATCTGCCAGTCTATGTCTTTTGATTGATGAATTCAGGCCATTAACATTCAGGGTTATTATTGAGATATGATTTGTATTCCCAGTCATTTGGTTCATATTTAAAATTTTTGACACATCTTGGTTCCTCCTTTATTTGACAGTTCCTTTAGGATAATTCCTCCCTTTGCTGATTTGCTTCTTTGTTTTTATCTCTTCCTCATGAAATATTTTGCTGAGAATGTTCTGTAATGCTGGCTTTCTTTTTGTAAATTCTTTTAGCTTTTGTTTATCATGGAATGATCTTATTTCATCGTCAAATTTGAAGGTAAGTTTTGCTGGGTATAAGATTCTTGGTTGGCATCCATTTTCTTTCAGAGCTTGAAAAATGTTGTTCCAGGCCCTTCTAGCCTTTAGGGTCTGGATTGAAAAATCTGCTGATATCCGTATTGGCTTCCCCATGAATGTAATTTGGTTCTTTTCTCTCACAGCCTTTAAAATTCTGTCTTTATTTTGTATGTTAGGTATTTTCATTATAATGTGCCTTGGTGTGGGTCTGTTGTAATTTTGTGTATTTGGAGTCCTATAAGCCTCTTGGACTTGATCTTCCATTTCATTCTTCAGATTTGGGAAATTTTCTGATATTATTTCTTCAAATAGATTGTTCATTCCTTTGGTTTGTTTCTCTAAGCCTTCTTCAATCCCAATAATTCTCAAATTTGGCCTTTTCATGATATCCCATAGTTCTTGGAGATTCTGTTCATGATTTCTCACCATCTTCTCTGTTTGTTCAACTTTGTTTTCGAGGTTAAATATTTTGTCTTCAATATCTGAAGTTCTGTCTTCCAGCTGTTCTATCCTATTGGTTATGCTTTCTATGGAGTTCTTAATTTGGTTTATTGTTTCCTTCATTTCAAGGATTTCTGTTTGGTTTTTTTTCAATATCTCTAACTCTTTATTGAAATGATCTTTTGCTTCCTGAATTTGCTCTGTTAACTGTCGATTGGTGCGATCGTTCAATGCCTGCATTTGCTCTTTCATCTCATCGTTTGCTTCCCTAATCATTTTAATTATGTACATTCTGAACTCCCTTTCTGTCATTTCTTCTGCCATGCTGTCGTTGGATTTTATTGATGTAACATCTAGATTTGTTTGGGGCATTTTCTTCCCTTGTTTTCTCATATTGTTCAGGGATCAGTGGGTCATTAAGATATTGCAGATTTCCTCTATCAACTTATAATGTCCCTGAAGATTGCTAGTATATCCCCTCTTATCCTTCAGTAGCCTGAAGTCTTGGAGGAGGTTGATAATGCAGAGCTCCACGAAGAAGCTGCCTCTCTAGGTGTGGTAACCCTCAGGTGGCGTATATTCCCTGCTAGTGGGCAGAGGTGCCTCCACTTGTTGACCAATGGTCATCCAATGGGAAACTAGACTGTGGGCTGAGGCAAGGCCTGTTTGTGCCTATGTCTCTGGCTTTACTGTCCCTGTGGGAAAACCTCCCCTGGCCGGGAAGAGTCACTCGGTGGGGACGTCTCGCTGGTCAGTTGCCCTCCTAGAGGTTCCCCTCAATCTACAACTACCACCTGGGCTGGGCTGTCTTCCTCTGCAATGATCCCAGGGGCCCGGACCTACGTCCTGGGCCTGGGAACCTCACCCTTCGCAGGCGAGTCTCCTTAGGCTGCCTCTCCCAGAGAATCTGCCCGCCGCCCTGGAAACTTTGCTCCGCCCCTAGGCGTGTCTCTGTGCGGCTCTTCCAGCAAGAAGCCACCTAGCTCCTGGGACCCTGCTCTGCACCAATCGCCTGGCTATGCAGCCCCTCCCCTGAGCCACCACCTGGAGCCCCGTACAATAGCTCCAAGACCCAGAGACCCGCCACACACCTCCTCCTCCAGACAGCCGCCCGGTTTCCGACGCAGTCACTAGGAGTCCAAACAACTCACTTCAGGTCTCCTCCTCCCGCCAACCACCTGTAGCCCTAGGCAGTCACTCCAAGTCCAAGTGACCCGCCCTGTTCCTCCTCCCCCTCCTTGGGGTAGCCCCCCGGGTGTTCAGGAGCGGTGGCTCCGAGACCAGGTGACTCACCACGCTCCTCCTCCAGGCAGGCCACCGGTGTTCAGGAGCGGTCGCTTTTAGTCCAATCCACTCACCACTCGCCTCCTCCTCTGGCAACCGCCTGTGGTTCTGATGCAGTCACTCCCAGACTAAGCGTCCCACCGCTCTCCTCCTCCAGGCAGGCCACCAGTGTTCTGGAGCAGCTGCTCCGAGTTCAAACAGCTCGTCACGCAGCTCCTCCTCCGGCAACCACCCGCGGCTCTGATGCAGTCACTCCCAGGTCAAGCAACACGCCACGCTCCTCCTCCTCCTCCTCCGGGCAACCTCCCGGCACTCAGGAGCGCTCGCTCTGAGTTCAAACAGTTCACCACGCAGCTCCTCCTCTGGCAACCGCCTGTGGTTCTGATGCAGTCACTCCCAGACCAAGCGTCCCGCCACGCTCCTCCTCTTCCTCCGGGCAGTACCCCGGCGCTCAGGAGCGCCCACTCTGAGTTCAAACAGCTCACCACGCAGCTCCTCCTCTGGCAACCGCCCGTGGCTCTGATGCAGTCACTCCTAGACCAAGCATCCCGCCGCGCTCCTCCTCTTCCTCCGGGCAACCCCCCGGTGTTCAGAAGCGGTTGTTCTGGGTCCAAACAGCTCGCCACGCAGCTCCTCCCCAGGCAGCCGCCCGGAGCCCCAGCGGCTGCTCGAGTCCAAGCGCTATGCTGAGCCGCCTCCTCTACGATGATCCCAGTTGTCCGTGTTTACCGCTCCAGCGGGGGGAGGGGCGTCTCGCCAAGCAACTCCACTTCACAAATTCCCTGCGTTCCGGGGCTACCACCCCATCCGGGACGCCTCCCCAACAGGAGAGACTCACCCGGCAGCTTTGAGTTGGTCCCAAGTCTCTCACTATCTCCTCTTTTGAATCTTGCGTCCTGGAGCAACGTGAAATGCAGCCGCCCTCTAGTCTGCCATCTTGGCCCGCCTCCCTGATTTCTTTTCTTTATCCTAATGGTTTTCCTTCTGTTTTTATTAGATTTTTTTTGTCCTTTCTTCTGTTCAGTTTCCATATATGAGAGAAAACATCTGACAGTTGTATGAATCTGTCTTATTTTGCTTCACATGATTCTTTTCAGTTCATCTATTTTCTTGCAAATGACATATTTTCTAGTTTTCATGATTGAATAAAACTCTAGTGTCTTTATATACCATATTTTCTTTATCTATTCATCTATTAACAGACACCTTGGCTGGTTCTATAACTTGTCTATTGTATATTGTGTTGTTTTATACATGAGTATGCATGTATTGCTAAAGTCCGTTGTCTTTAATTCTTTGAGATAGATACTGAGGAGTGGTGTAGCTGGATCATGTGGAAGTTCATGTTCTTGACCTTTAAAACACTGCAGCATGCACAGAAAACCCCACTCCCCTTCTATGGGACCCATAGCTCTTGTGACCAATCAACATGTCCTGAGTTGTCTTAGATGGAGAGATTACCTCCCACAGGAGACTTTCAGTTCGAAAATGAAGAACATTTCAGGCTAATAAGGACAATTTGGTGACTCCATCAATAGCCTTAAGTTCTTAATTCCAGTGCTTTTCAAACTCAAATGTTCATAGGAATCACTTAGAGATCTTGTGGGTGCAATTCTGATTCAGACTGTGATTGAAACCTAAGAACCTGGAGTTCTAGCAAATTCTTAGATTATGTTAATACTGCTAGTCTGTTTACCCTTTGAGTAGCAAAGTGTTCTTGACCAATCTCAGGGTTAAGCTGGATCTCATGACCTGGGGAATCTGCACTTTAAAAAGATCCCCACATGATTTACATTTTCAAGTTTATGAGTTCTGTTCCTAGCACACATCTGATTGATATAAAATAGTCTTGCTTGTAATGCTTTCTTTGGAAAATGAGACTTCCTGATATGTAAAGAATGAGGAAAAATTCATTATACCCATCGGTCTTATTTCACCTTTCTGAGAGTCCAGATGTCTCTTCTTGCACATTTAACTATTTGCCCATTCCTCACTTTTCCTAATATCTTGTAACTTTCTTGAATCCAGTAATTTAAGCTGAACATTAAGTGTTCATTCATTACTGTGGCTAATCGTCACAAAATTATTCCACTTGAAAATCAGGTGCTCAGCATTAAAGAGTCCTTAAAGTCATTTACATTCAACTGTATAAATGTTCATCAGAATGTAGTATATAAGATTCTCATGATAGTAAATAACTCTCTGAAAATTACTCTCCCATGGCACCAGAAAAATTAATAAGTGAATTTTATTTGGAACAGGCACTTCTTTTGCTAAGGTATTGCATGGGCGTAATGAAAAGGATGTAGAAATTATAGAGTTGTTATTTCTGTGTTTTCACTAAGTTCGTGACATTGTTCTAATTTATACTTTAATTTTATATTCATAAAGACCCCAGGAGGTAGATTCTCTTATTATTCCCAATTTTCAAGTAAAGCAGCTTTGTAGGAAAAGGTTATTAAATTGTTCAAGGTCAAAGAGCTAGTAAATGGTCAAGTCATGATTACAAATCCAGGTGGTTCTGGTGTGGTGTGAAGGTTCTTAACCACTATACTGCATTGTGACTGTATTTCAATCTTGTGTTTATCCTTCATGGTATTGATCACAATTGTAATTTTGTTATGTTTTTTTCACTTTCAATCTGTCATCTTAAAATGGAACATAAGCACCTCTGGGTTCAATCCCAGGTGCCAAAAGAAAAAAAAAAAAAAGATTGAACTTCCCTATGAAAAAGAAATCATAGTTGTCTGACTCCCTATTATATTTCAAGTCCCTAATAACATACTGGCTGGTCAGTAAATACCTGTTAAAAGAATAAATGAAAAAGGTATTTAAAGCTCTGTACTCTGCATATATTCAAAGTATAAGAAAACACAGAAAAGAGAAAGAATAAGTCAGTTGGACATTTGAAAAGAGTCTCACATAAGGAAATGTACTGACTTTGGACATAATGTGTGCTAATACTTTTACAATATTAATTGTGCATGTCTCCTAAGACAATTACAATCACTGTGTTAATAATAAATTGAAAAAGACTTTTAAAGAAGTTGCAAATATAATTATTTGCTTTACATATACTTTATTTTAGGTTTAAGAACTCAAAATATTCATTTTTTGCTTTCATTTTAAAGAAGTCTTGGATTTATCTGTAAATAATAATGCTATCATCAGGCATCTTCAGAATGTTTAGAAATCCTGCTTTTTAAGCTGATTTGTAGGATATCACAACAGTCCTTGGTTAAAAGCAGTAACTGAGATGCTAATAGAGGTGGAAAGTTTACTTGGGTTACAGTGTGAAAAGTAATAGCCTTAAGTACTTTCTAGTGCTCTCTGCTTCAAACTTGCCCACCTCCTGCTCCTATTAACTCTACCTTTGCTCATTATTGCTCTCATCTGAAATCCCTTTCTTTTCCCAAGGCCTTTTTGAGACCAGGAAGCTCTTTCAGGCCCACTTTAAGTTCCCCATAGTGGGGAGCTTTACCAAGAGAACTCAGCCAAACTCAGCCACCCTGGCCATTGCTGCCTCTGCCCTCTGATGCCTCATTTTGGTAGGTGAAGTGGTCGTTTCTTATTCCCTTGTTGTTTGTTATGAGTAATTCTTGTTTCTGTGGCTATCTTAGACTCTCCTGAACCCAAGGAATGGATTTCCTGCTTTTTACAAAACTCTATGCACTCTTGTGTATGCAGTAAATGCTTATTGAATATTGAATTCACTGTCTTTGCACATTATGTAGTTACTTACTATACAGTTTTTGTAGAATGTTGTTTACCCCCAGGATATTTTAAGACTTTTAAGACTAGCTTCTGAACCCAACTATACCTAGTGGAATCTTTTTTTTTTTTTTCTTTTTTTTCTTTCTTTCTTTCTTTCTTTCTTTCTTTCTTTCTTTCTCCCCCCACCCTTTTTTTCTCTTATAGAATATAATTCCTTGTGATTGGTAGTCTGAGGAAAATAAAAAGCACAAAGGAAAAAAAAATCATCTTCTAAGCATATAGGCCCTTGGGGCTTTTAACAACCACCTGTAAATCAGTTGAACAGATATTCTCAGTAAAAGATGGGATGTTGTTTCTGAAATATTGAAAAGTTCCTTTGTCAAGCATTATAACTATCTGCATTTTACATTTAACAAACCCAAAACAGACATATTTTAAAAAATATTTTTAGTTGTAGATGGACACAATACCTTTGTTTATTTATTTTTATGTGGTGCTGAGGATTGAACCTGTGCCTCCCACGTGCTAGATAAGTTTTCTACCACTAAGCCACAACCCCTATCCCTAGACATTTTTATTAAGCTTTTTCATTTTGGCTGCATTGAACATGACTTATGTTTTCTTCCAGGTGTAGAATTTTGTAAGGAGGAGGATAGAACTTCATTATAGGTACTGGTTTGAATTGGGGCTGAGTTTTGTCATTGTAAAATTTCTATCTCAATTTAATCACAATGGAAAGATGAATAACAATATACTTAGTCCTTTATTGATAAAAAGCTAGATTCTAGAAGTAAGTAAATAATCAATGAAGGCAAATTAAGCATTCTGTGATGAGTCTTCCCTCTCAAATATGACACCCCTAATTGATTTATTTAATAGGATAAAACTGTTACCCTAGGAATAAGAAAAAGAGTTATGTGTGTGTAAACTACAGTTTTGCTAGTAATTTTTCGTCAATTTACAAGTTAAAAGTTTGAGACTGAGAGTTTAGAAGTAGGCTGTTATAGGCCACAAGCTGGGAGAAATGGGAGAAATTGTGCTAAAAATAGGTTTATCTACAATGTTGGAGGAGAACCCGGGAGTCCAACTCAAGTAGAAGGATTTGAAGGAAGAATAATCACACAGACTGGTTTCAGGTGGTGAAAGAGTTGAGGGAAACAAGAAAAGAGGTATCCTAGCCTGTCTGGATGGGGTCAAGAAATAGTATCTGCCTGATAATCAGAAGGAAGGGCTTCAGATTTAAGAGGTCTGGGATGAGATTTGAGAGAGTTTATTTTAGACACCCCGGGGCCCCAGGAGAACCAGATGATCCACTAATGTGAGACATATTGATTCCTCAAGAGGTCTGACTTTGGGTCAATTTTAGAATCAGGAATTCAGGCAGAAGTTTCTCATATTTACTTAAAAAAAAAAAAAAAATCAGGTAAATTCCTAGTTTACCCCTGTTCCAGGCAAACCAGATCTTCTTGTCCGTGGTAGCTCCTTGTTCCCTTTTGAGGAGCTTGAGAATTATGCTTTACAGCAGTGGAAGCCCCAATCTAGGCTAGGTTTTAAACCTACCAGACTTCCCTAGGATCCCTCTGGTTCAATGCCTGCTCAGTCCTTCATTATGTACAAAGAATAATTAGAAAATTACACTCTATAGTGAGCAAAATGTATTCCGAATTCAGTAAAGTACAAAGGAAAGGTTGTGGAGTGTCATGTTTATTTTTGTTTCAAATAAAGTCTATATATTTACCTTATTCCTCAAGTATAAGTATTTTGTGAAATGCATCATTTTAATGATATCCATCTAGGATGTCAAATCTATCTTATGATAACCAAACATTAGTGCTAAATTTTGTCTTTCTAAAAAAGTCTTAAAACTTTAGCCGTTTCATAACTACTTGAAAAGTTTATTAAAACAATTTGTTTTGCCCCCCTGCCAAGTTTCTGATTCAGACTGATGTAGGGCATAGAATGTATTTCTAACAAATTTTAAGGTGTTGATGATGCTACTAATCAAGGTCAAGGAGCAATCTCTGAGAACTACTGTCCTAGAGGATAGAAGGAGATCAGAGAACAATTTTATTAGTCTTATCAGTATGTAGTATATTTGTATATTTAGTACTTAATTTTTTTTTTTCTTTTGGTATTGGGGACTTAACCCAGGGGTGCTTTACCACTGAGCTACACCTCCAGTCCTTTTTTCAAATTTTTCATTTCGAGACAGGGTCTTGCTAAGTTGCTTTGGGCCTCTCGTTTTGTTATGGAGACTGGTCTCAAAATTACAATCCTCCTGCCTCAGCCTCCTGAGTTGCAGGAATTATAGGTGTGAGTCACCATTCTGGTAGTACTTAATTTTTGTATTGTCCAAAGGATGAAAACGCCACACATAATACTTATATATATTAAAATGTTAATATAGTAATATACCACAAGAAAAGAAAGTCATGCTTTCTAATTCTACTAAAATCTAAAAGCGGGGACCAAATGATATAGTCTTTCAGTCATAAGATCCTTTGCCAATTTGATGGATTAGGTGTCATTACCCATATAACTATTTTTGCCTTCTTAATGTAAAACATTTTGTTCTGCTACATTGGAAGAAACCAGAATGGTATCTGCAGACTATACATGAAAAGATTAATAACTCTTATTTACCTCTTGATGATGGTAAATGTCAGTAACATGGGTTGATGCTATTTTGATTAAGTTTTCTCACTGATAAATGAAGGTGTTGGACTATTGCTGGATAGTCTCAAAATACTTTCTCAGTTATTTAATTCATTTATGCCAAGAATTCAGCACAATATTGATTAGGTAGACTTTTTACTAAATGCAAAATCCAGTTTTTATAACGTAAGCAATATTTCTTGATTTTAATCTTTATGCCAAGTCCACTTATTAGTTTCATATCGAAAAATTGTATTTATAAAGTATCAACTAACTAGAAGGAGCAAAAATCCTTGGTGATAAAATTTTGCTTTAGAAACTGATGTATTAGCTAAGATGTTTCCTGATTGCCTTTGAGTTTAATAACACAAGGGAGGGCTTGTTTAATTGATGGAAATTTATCCCCTTTCCCCATGGTAAAGGGCAATGGTTAGAATTGGTACATTTGTAGTTGCAGGGTGAATTTTGATTAACCTTATACAGAATGTTATTGTAAACTAATCTTTAGTATGTAGTTTTAACATGGCCAGTAGTGTTGCTTTAATCTTTATTCCCTACAGATAAATGAAGGGAATGATAGAAGGCTCTCCTTGGTTATCTGTGTTCTAAATCATGTAAAACACTAAACAACAGCCATATGGCCTTAAACTATTTCACTTTATTTTATTTACTCAAAATCAATTATGCCACATCTCAAAGGAATAAGTGCACACAAGGGAATACTGTGTTGAGAGAAGATCACTTGCTGAGAGTCTTAAAGCACTTGACTTTCATTTGGCATCTCTGATCTATTCCCATAACTTGTTCTGGTATCACCATCTTGCTTCAGTGTTTATCACTTCAACACATTTGTTTTGGCAACAAAATGCTCTTAATATTGCTTTGTTAAGTGGTACTATTTTCTATCTGAACTTAAGGAATGCTTATCTCAAAGCACAAAAGTGAAGAAATAGCTTTGTTTGATGTCATCTACTCACCAGCTGTCATCCAAGTTTTGGTCAGTTGAGGGGAAAATATTTATTAAAAATTTGCTGATGGACTCTGACTCGTTTATTTTAAGTGGAATGATTGGAGCTTTCCTTAGCAGCTTTATTCCAGCTGTCCATTCTAGTCTTTCCAGGACGCTGTGTACTAATATAGTCTAGTATCAGAGAACAAGGATGCTCTTTCCTTACAGGATAGTTCAGGGTTCTCTGATTCTAAGAGACTTTAGGTCTCCTAATAGTTTCCTACATATAATCTATATATTCATTCTCTTTTAAAGTGACATAGCATTAGTTCACTTAATGTTTGGCATGAAGAAATAGGTCATCGTCCTTTAAAAATATATGGGCACAATACAGCACCCCTTCATGCTCAAAACACTAGAAAAAATAGGGATAGTGGGAACATTCCTTAACATTGTAAAGGCCATCTATGCTAAGCCCATGGCTAATATCATTTTAAATGGTGAAAAACTGAAAGCATTCCCCCTAAAAACTGGAACAAGGCAGGGATGCCCTCTTTTACCACTTCTATTCAATATCGTCATTGAAAATCTAGCCAGAGCAATTAGACAGACCAAAGAAATTAAAGGGATACAAATAGGAAAAGAAGAACTCAAACTATCCCTATTTGCTGATGATATGATTATATACTTAGAGGAACCAGGAAATTCCACCAGAAAACTTTTAGAACTCATAAGTGAATTCAGTAAAGTAGCGGGATATAAGATCAATGCACATAAATCTAATGCATTTTTATACATAAGTGATGAATGTTTGGAAAGAATAATTAGGAAAACTACCCCATTCACAATAGCATCGAAAAAAATAAACTACTTGGGAATCAATCTCACAAAAGAGGTGAAAGACCTCTACAATGAGAACTACAGAACACTAAAGAAAGAAATTAAAGAAAACCTTAGAAGATAGAAAGCTCTCCCATGTTCTTGGATAGGAAGAATTAATATTGTCAAAATGGCCATACTACCAAAAGTGCTATACAGATTCAATGCAATTCCAATTAAAATCCCAATGACATACCTTACAGAAATAGAGCAAGCAATTATGAAATTCATCTGGAAGAATAAGAAACCCAGAATAACTAAAGCAATCCTTAGCAGAAAGAGTGAAGCAGGGGGTATCGCAATACCAGATCTTCAACTCTACTACAAAGCAATAGTAACAAAAACAGCATAGTATTGGTACCAAAATAAAAAGGTAGATCAGTGGTACAGAATAGAGGACATGGACACAAACCCAAATAAATACAATTTTCTCATACTAGACAAAGGGGCCAAAAATATTCAATGGAGAAAAGATAGTCTCTTCAACAAATGGTGCTGGGAGAATTGGAAATCCATATGCAACAGAATGAAACTAAACCCCTATCTCTCACCATGCACGAAACTAAACTCAAAATGGATTAAGGAACTCGGAATGAGACCAGAGACCCTGCAGATTATAGAAGAAAAAGTAGGTCCAGATCTTCAACATGTGGGCTTAGGACCAGAGTTCCTCAACAGGACTCCCATAGCACAAGAAATAAAAGCAAGAATCAATAACTGGGATAGATTCAAACTAAAAGCTTTCTCTCAGCAAAGGAAACTATCAGCAATGCGAAGAAAGAACCTACAGAGTGGGAGAAAATCTTTGCCAATCATACTTCAGATAGAGCACTAATCTCCAGAATCTATAAAGAACTCAAAAAACTCTACACCAAGAATGCAAATAATCCAATCGACAAATGGGCTAAGGAAATGAATAGACACTTCACAGAAGAAGATCTACAAGCAACCAACAAACATATGGAAAAATGTTCAACATCTCTAGTAATAAGAGAAATGCAAATCAAAACCACCCTAAGATTCCATCTCACCCCAATTAGAATGGCGATTATCAAGAATACAAGCAACAACAGGTGTTGGCGAGGATGTGGGGAGAAAGGTACACTCATACATTGCTGGTGGGGTTGCAAATTAATGCAGCCACTCTGGAAAGCAGTGTGGAGACTCCTTAGAAAACTTGGAATGGAAACACCATTTGACCCAGCTATCCCACTCCTTGGCCTATACCCAAAGGACTTAAAATCAGCATATTACAGAGATACAGCCACATCAATGTTCATAGCTGCTCAGTTCACAATAGCCAGATTGTGGAACCAACCTAGATGTGCTTCAATTGATGAATGGATAAAGAAACTGTGATATATATATATACAATGGAATATTACTCTGCAATGAAGAATGATAAAATTATGGCATTTGCAGGAAAATGGATGAAATTGGAGAATATCATGCTAAGTGAGATAAGCAATTCTCAAAAAACCAAAGGACAAATGATCTCATTAATAAGTGGATGATGACACATAATGGGGGGTGGGAGGGGGTTAGTGTTAGGGTTAGAGTTAGGGTTAGGGAGGGAGGCAAGAATGGAGGAAGGAAGGACTATATAGAAGGAAAAGGGGGGTGGGAGGGGTAGGGGGAAGGGAAAAAATAACAGAATGAATCAAACAACATTACCCTATGTAAATTTATGATTACACAAATGGTATGCCTTTACGCCATGTACAGAGAAACAACATGTATCCCATTTGTTTACAAGAAAAAAAAAAAGGAAAAAAAAAAAGCACATCTGACCAACAGATACCAGCTTAGAAGATCAGATTCCCAGCTGACCTGCAGATCTTCCAGAAACAAATATTTATTGTTGAACGTCATGGGATTTTGTTATGATGTGATTTTTGTTACAAAGCAAGATCTGACTGACACAATCATGCCCTAATTTAAGAAAACACCTTATAGATGTTCCTTGATTCACGATGGTTCAACAACAAATTTTCAACTTCAGGGTGATGTGAAAGCATATCATACAATCATCTGTTCTTCACTTTCAGCACAGTATTCAATAAATTATACATGATATTTAGCACTTTAAAAAAATATATGGGCACAAATTTTAGAATTATCTAATTTTGATTTCTCCTAAAACATCTAGACTTTTAGGATTTGTACGATTTCTTCATCTACTACATAACTGACCTCTCATTCTTCCATGGACTGACCCTCCCCTCCATGATCCATAGCCATATTTGTACATGGCCCTAATTCTCTTGGCCATAGTTGAGTGGCCCACAGAAGAGCTTCTAACATAACATAACCACAGAGGAAAGAATAATTCTGATTATCCCAAGTTTCATAGGTTGGGAATAGTCTTATTGAGAATACACTTCCTGTGTAAAACCTCAAGAAATCTCAACAATCTATTTGCCATCTGTAAAGGGAAATGAAAATATCCTAATAGAGAAGTAAAACCAGTGTTCAGAAAAACAGAGAGGAGAGTTGTAGAACCTAAATGTGTTCAAGTGTGTTGCTCTAGTGTTTTCGGAAGTCCTGATCCATTCTGGCCTATAGTTCAGTTTGGTTGTTTATTGTATACTCAGTATTGTCCCATTTTGCTTCATGAGTTATGAGCTTGTTTGCTGCTAATTATAGGCAAGAAAGTCCTAACTAAAACACAGAATAGTAGAGGTCTTAAGGTGTGATGTGTGCCAAGAGAACTTGGTTTTAGGCCACTTAGTGGATGATGATAAGCTGTGTCCCCACTTGCATCTCCATAGTAGATCACACTATTTGAGTACTGGAAGACTGTACTTGGTAAAGTCACTATCTTAAGGAAAATAATTTTTTTTTATTCTTTACAATAATGTATTATGACCATTATCATTTTATCCTTCTGGAATGAGACTGGAAAACCATAGCCCTCAGGCCAAATTGGGCCTGTTGCCTGTTTTTGTAAATAATATATATTTTTTGAAACATAGCCATGCCCATTCACATAGCATTGTATGTGGCTGCATTCACACCACAGAGTGGGACAGAGTTGAGGAGCTGTCACAGAGAACATATGCCTGGCAAAGCCTCGAGGAATTATCTGGCCATTTACAGAAAAGTTTGCCAACCCCAAATCTAAAAATGCTTTTCCTGTTTTCATGTCATAAAATTGGCTTTGATTTAAATATATTTGTATAATCAACTTTTCAGGAATAAAACCTAAAACTTCTACATTAATGTTATCAATGTAGAAATGTGTATAGTTTCTGATCCCTTTGACCAGTATAGCTTAATCGGCTCTCCTGATTAAGTCTTCCATTTGAGAAAAGTCTCTGAGAATTTAAACCACAACACTGAATGTTTTCTAACTTTCTATTCCCTTCAAAAACGACCCTTCTTCTTGTACAGTTCTCCTGGTCTCCTTTTCTCTGTGCTCTCTGAGACCTGAGAAGGATTTGCTCAATTCCTTCCTCTCATCTTCACGGATCCTGACATCTGCTTCTCCTGTCTCAAATGGTCTTCAGATCCACCTGAAGATTAAGAATTTCCCACAAGCTTGAAGCTATAAACTTTGGTCCCATGACACTGAAGGTGCATGCATTGTACCAGCTCTAGATGGCATATGCTAAGAAAATTGGATCGTAAACTGACACCCAGGCAAATGAAAATAAATTAAAATCTGACATCCAGATTAAAATGAAAATCAAAACAATACCTCTGTCATTTACCAGGGTGCTATTAGCCAAGTCATTTAACTTTTGCCATGGTCTTCGAGACTCTACCTGGTTAGAAACTCACACATGCACAGTTGTAATGTTGAGTGTCCATATGGTAAACTTCTGTCTTTGTCTTATATGAATCTTTCCTTGTTGCTGTCCTCAAACAAGACCAATATGCTGTCACCTTTGATTTTTGTCCATGATACCCTTTTATCTGGATTGCATTCTCTTAAATATCTTGGTTTATTCCCTCACATTCTTGCTTCCTTGTCTTTCCATTGAATTGAAAACTGTTCGACCCCCATTCCCTATATCCATTCCTATTCCTATTTTTACTTTGAGCACTTAACATCATCTGACATGAACAAGATGGAGCAGTAAAATAGATTTTGTCTGTCTACCAGAAATTAATCTCTTAGAGTTCAGAAAGGTTTTACTATTGTTTTCTACTATGTATTCTTAGTACTTAGAAGTTTCTCCTAAAATCCAGGTTGAAAAAATGACACAAACCATTTGAAAATTAATTAATGACACATCATTTGGAAAGAAAGTGGTATATGTTAAATGTGTGTGAATTATAAAATAGCACATTTATATTTCAGTTTATTGCAAAAGTTTGAGTTACTTGCTTTTTCCAGGATTAGATTAGATTTTTGCACTGTTTGGGTATCTCTACTTCATCCCTCTCTTTCATTCCCATTTTCCCTTATCACTCTTAAAAGAGGTGTAGGCTTCTTGCTTTCCACATATAGGTTAGAAATGCTATCTCTAATTTAAAACAATTTTATATTTTATTCATATATTAATTATGTGCAATTAGTTTTTTAAAAGTAAAACGTATGCCAACTCAGTGAACACAACTCGGGATTACAAACAAAGCAATAGCATATCACGTTGCTGGAACACAGACCTACAAAGGTCATAATTTGGCAAAAAAAAAAAAAAAAAAAAAAAAACCCTGAATTTAAAAATTCTATATTTTGAGACTAAACTAAAAAGCACACCACTTGCTTTATAAACTTAACACTTCAGTATCATGTTCAGTTTTACTGTTTACTATGTGGAATGAAACCATGACAACATTTCAAGGCATTTTTCCAGATTTTTCAATTCATTGATGTATATGTGTTTGTGCATATTTGAAAACCTCTCAAAGGAACGTGAGGAACATATTAAAAAATAAAGATACTTGAAAATTTGGAAAATACCTGCGGGGCCATTCGATCAATGTGGTGAGAAGTTGCTACTTGAGTGGTCACTCTCATGTCACACTGTGGGACCGAGGTTTGTTATCTCTGGTCTGAGAACTGATAAGGAATAACAGTGCTTAATTTCCGTGGGCACTTATGTTGATATCTCTTCATCACAGCCCAGGCACTCAGAAATGTCTGCGCCTTCTCCTGCCTTGTTGGAGTTACATTAAGTATGCTGTGTTTTAGAAAACAGAAGAAGGAAAACGATAAATCATTTAGTTGCACAGTGGCAATTAAAAGCAATTTAGATCTAAACTTCTACATGTTAACATGATAAGCTCTAATTTTACAAATTATATAGAATGGTTAACTTTTTAACAAAAATAATCATGTTCATGTAATTGCAATAAAAGTAATGCCTTATAAAATAGTTTTAGCAAAATTTATAAAAACAAGTCATTATATGACAAGATTTAATGATTTTTTTCCAAAGATTCCAGCAATGTAATGCATTGTTATAAAAATTTTAATATATATGATGGGAAGTTTTCAGTTTCTATGGTATAAATCTACTGATTATCTATACTCCATTAAAGTTTTTTTTTCTTTTTTAGGGGAAGTGATTTTCTTTACAATATAAATCCCTCCTTTCTAGGAACTCATGTACATTTTGGGGAGAGCAAAGAATGATTTTTTTAATAACATAATTATTACATGAAAATCCTTTTAATATTTCTCATGTAAGCAGAAGCAAGTGATCATATATATTATGCATTTCAATAAATAAAAAGACCTAATTATGCTATTTCCCACTCCATCTTCACTTCTAAATGTGTATGGAGTACTTCCTAGATGTAGGTTTAATTAAGAAATATTTCTGTGTATCAATAGAAATTTTTAGGGAAAAAATGAAAAATTTGCTTCAGCTTTGTTTTCTCCAAAATCTTATAAAGTGGACTTGAAAAATACATTATAATTTCTACCAAAATCAATTAAAATAATAAATGCTAGAAATTTAAAATATTTTGTAATATTTTTCCATAGAAAATGTAAAATGGAGTAGGTTTAATTAGACATTGTCCAGATAATCAAATTTAGCTATATATCACATCCATCTGAAATTTTGTTTTAATTTTTAACAATACAAAGTATTAGAAATCCATTATTTACATATAAAATAAATGTACAATAAATGAAATATAGAGATATTATAAATATAAATAAATTATATTAGTTATATACTTTTTTAAATGTTGCAATTATTGTGTGTTGTTTTATCCCTGCAAAAGATATGTTGAAGTTCTAACACCTAGTACTTGTAATTGTGAGCTTGTTTGGAAATAGGGTTTTTGAGAAGGCAATCAGGTTAAGATGAGGTCATACTGAATTAAGTTAGATTGTGAAGCAAATGATTGATGTATTTGTAAGAAAGCCACATGAACACACAGGGACACCCAGGGAGAGCACCACATGGTGATGGAGTTAGAAAATGGAGTGTTGTAGCTACAAGCCAAGAAATGGCATGGACTGTTGGCCACCTCAGAAGCTAGGAGAGAGGCATGGAACACATCCTCCCTCAGAGTCACAGAAGGAACGAGCTAATCAACAACTTGATTTCAGACTTTCTGCCTTCAGAACTGCAGGAGCATTAATTTCTGTTGGTTAAAAATACCTGGTTTGTGGTAATTAGTTACAGCAGTCCTAGGAAACTAACACAGCAAGTCTCTAACAAATTAGAGGAAATCCCCTCGTGGCCAATTAAAGATGAATCTCACTAGGTTTATACTGAAAATTGCAAAAGATATAAACACTAGGCTCTCTTATTTCAGAAAAAGCCATAAGATAACAAGTTTATAAAATTAACAGGTGATGCTGATGTAGTTCTTCAGATAAGGAGAACAGAACTTTACCAGAATAAAAAAGTTACTATTACTATAAAAGGACAGAAGGAGGCAGGAAGGCCAAAGTTAGTGTGATGCTGCAATTGTCTCACTCTCCTCACATGGCTTCCATTTCAAGTCAAGATGGCTGCTTGAGCTCCAGCCAACCCTACATTCGCTAGTTGGAAAAAATAGTTACTGTTGAAGATATTTCTCAGAAGCCACAGGCAACACTTTTGTTCTTAGCCCATAGGCTAGTAACAGGACCATAATTTGCTAGAAGGTAGGCTGGGAACTATAGTCCCTTTCCAGTGGGTATGTGTCTTATTCCATTTCAGGAGTTCTATTACTAATAAAGAAAAGGGGAGTGGCTGTAGCAATGTGCAGTGGTCCCTGCCCCAGTCAAGAAATCCATAACTGAAGTAATCCTTTAATAGAGAAAACTTTACCAGAAATAACCAGTTTATACTGTTTAAGACAGCAGTTGAAATCGTAGTGTTCCACAAAGTGAAATGGACCACCAACAACCAGAACTCAGTTGTATTCACAAAGTATTTCAGAGATCTTTCTACTTCCTTCCATCTCCACTAACCACGGTAATTTCCTTCCTAATTATTTTTCCTGCCTCTGTACTTTTGCACCTTTCAGTGCACTTTTACCCTTTCTTGATTCTTATTACCTTGAAGATGATGCCCAAGATTTTAAAAATGGCTTACAAAGCCCTGTGTGAGCTTCTCTCTACCACACCTCATATCCACCCACTCCTCATGGTGCCCCATGCTTCCCCATGCTGGGCTTTCCTTCCTTTCTTCATTATCTAGTAGTTTCTTAAGTCCTTGTGCCCATTCTCCCCACTGCCTAGATTTTCCATATCTACCACCTTTCCCTAGATGACTCATACTCATTCTTTAAATCCCAGCTTAAAATTTATGTTCCTAGGGAGTCCTTCTGCAGCTTGTTTTTATTAGTCCAGAAAATGAGCTCCCTACCCCTACTCATTTAAAAATCTTGTATATAATTCCCTGTTTAATATCTGTAAGTCCCCATCAGAAGGATCTTTTATGTCCAATGCCTAGAATAGGACCTGAGATATATTAATTGCTTATTTTAGATTAAAGAAAATTTTAATTGTTTAAGAAAGCCACTTACAACATCTAGTATGTTTTAGGGAATAGTGTGTATACTGATGAATTCATTGTCCTTATGCTTTGCTTTTCGAGGACCTAGCATTATTTTTGGAATACAGTGGTGATTTTTGACTGTTTTCTGAATGACTAGAATCACAAAGATTTTTTTTTTAATTCAATCAACAATAACTGCTGCTTCTGTGTAGTAGGCATGGTGCTCAGATTTCAACTTGCAAATAAAACAAACCCCATCCTCTTGGAACTTTTATTCTCATAAATTGCCAATATGTCTATCAATAGGAATTTTTAATAATATAGTACATCCATATAACAAAAGTATTATGTGACCCCTTGAAACAATGTGGTAGCACCACACCTATTGACAAGGAAATATGTTCAGGGCACATTACTAGGAGAAAAGCCAGAAGATTCTAGTTCTGTGTCAGAATGTGTCTACAAGAATTAAGGTCACAACGCTGAAGTGGTTTTCACTGAGATATTCCTAAGAGTACTTATCTCTGAGATTTTTTTCTGAAATGTGTTTTATTAAAAAAGAATACACACAAAAATTCAATTTCTCTTATGTGTATTCTTTATTCAAAATACATAAAAAGAATACATATACATATAAGGAATTCTTTATTAAATAATATATAAATGAGCTTCATTAAATAAGAGAAGTAGATTGCTTTAGTATTGTTAGACTATGATTTCCCAGTAATTAAATGCTACATTTGACCCTCATAGAAAATTCAGTTATTTCAGATAAATGACCATGAAAATCAAATGGATTTGTCTTTCTTGCTTAAAGTATTTGTTAAAGATGTCCTATAATCACTTATTCCATAGAATAGGTATGGCAGAAATAATAATTGGATAGTTTATAATTATTTTGCTCACATTTATTTACAGACACATAATTTATACAAACAAATAATTTATACCCTGTATACTATAGAACTGATTTGTGGCATGGCAGGTGTATCAGTCAGTTTTCAATGCTGTGACCAAACAACCCAACATGAAGAACTTAAAGAAAGAAAGATTTATTTTTGCTCTTTGTTTTCAGAGGTTCCAATTCATGGTTGGCCAGCTCCATTGCTTTGGGCCTGGGGTGTTGGAGAAACATCATGGTGAAAGGTCTTGGCAGAGGAATGCTACTCAACTCCTAACAGCAGAGAGAGAGAGAGTGAAGGAGGGAGGGGATATAAAGGGACTGGGAATAAGAAATACCTTTCCAGGACATGCCCCAAGTCACCTACTTCCTCTAGCAAGGTCCCCACTTCCCAAAGTCTCTACCTCCTCCCTATAGTCCATTTAGCTATTATGAATTAATCCACTCATGAAGTCAGAACCCTAATGATCCAGTCTCTTCCCAAAAGCCCACCTCTGAACATTGGTGCACCAGGACCAAGCCTGCAACATGGGTCTTTAGGGAACATTCCAGATCAAAACCAAAATGATTAGATCAAATTAAATGTAATACTCAGCCACTATTTCCTATCTCCTATGCTGTAAGCATCAGAATAAATACTTGATTTACTCCATTGTTTATCTTTACCACCATCCTGCAAGGTAGATGTAGGTAATGTGCCAAGGTTCTTTCCTAAGTGGCAGACCAGAGATTTGAATCTCTTCAACTGATTCTGGCACAGGTTGGATGTTAGTTGGAAGTGGGGAAAGGTCATTGACTTCTACACATATAAAGAATCCTCCTTCCTATAACCCTATTAAATTGGCAATGAGTTCTAGTTGATTCTCGAAAGTTCTTCAGAGTTAGCAGACCTAGTATCATGTGATGGGTAATTCCATTTCCTTAAAATACTTTCACCAAAATAAAACAATTTCAAAGACTTGAATGAAGACTCAAACTAAGAACAGAAATACCCAATTCTCTTCCCATAACGGTTTTCTTTTTTTTTTTTTTAATGTTCTTTGTTCATACTTAAGATAATATCCAAATACACCAAATAATATTTTCAATTGTTATTCTTTTTTGGTACTAAAGCAGTTTTCTATGCTATCATGCTTCAAAATAAAGGGAAAGAATTAGGTTAGAGCATTTGGCATCCCCTTTTTTCCTTCTCTGTGCAGTTTTTGAGATGCATGTGCATTCCTTGGGTTTCATGACTTTTGCTACTAAGCAGAGTCCCTGAAGTTCATTACTGCAAGAAATCAGTGTTGCAAGGATATGAAAGGTGGTCCTGTAACACCATCCCTCAATGATTTAGGAACTCATAAAACCTGTCAAATATGATGTCAGCATCTAGTGCAGTCATGTCACCTTTTGGATAAGAGGTTTTCATGTTTATATTCAAAAATATCAATCATTCTAAATACTGACTCAAGCTTGTCTTTTAGTAGCAATATTTCCATTTGCAGTAAAGATGTACAGGGAGGACTCTTCTGTGTTCATAGCTCTTATATCAATGTCAAAATTAGTATATAAAACATCCATCAAATATATACACAAGGTGAATTGGCCATGCCTTTTACAAATTCCTGTATATCTGAGATTTTACTAGGGATTTCAGACACCTCTGGTAGCATGCAAATTAACAGGTACCAGGCCACTATTCATAAGCAAAATACAAAAAGCAAAAGAATATGACCTAAGAACTCTATTAGTATATTTTCCCAGAAACTTGAGCACTTAATTTTTAAATTACACTGGAGGTGCTTACAAGTGGAAGAAATACTTTAATTTTGTTTTCAGCCATGGTAAACATAAAAGGGTATTCATAAAAGATGTGAAATATGTATTGGTTGATGACCAATTAAATGTGGAGAGTTAAGCAAACTTCATTATCTTTACCTTCAGCCCACCATCTACATAAATATCCAATAATTACAAAAGTAAGTTATTAGCTGAGGTATTTTTCACTACCATAGATTATATGTCATATAACATATTAAAAGTGACAGGTATCACACTACCATGTACATAGGAAAACTGATTCCTTACATTTAAGAACCAAGACACCTTCAAAAGAGCATGAAAAGTTTTTATCATACCTCTTTCCCAAATAATGTAATCAGTTTTTCACCTACTTGTATGGTTGGCTTTATTATGATGGAGAAACAACAATATAAAAACTCATCACTCAAACTTTAGAAACTTCATTCAAGTTTACTCTCTTGACAGGTATTTGTACTGAAGAATTTAACATATTTTTCCTACCCCCAAATGTCTCTTTCTTCCCTCTTCATTTTACAAAATATCGTAGCTAATTGGTATGCCATCATGTTCTCAATCATTGCTCATGATTAGAGTGTGGCATAATATTGCACCACTGCTGCTGATTGACATTTGCATCATGCTTTATACTTTTAAAATAATTTTCACATAAATCAGGTGGCCTACCCTGAATGTATTAAACTGTACACATTGCCTTTGGAGGGTGTTCATACAAAACACCCCCAAAGGTCATCTTCGTTCAATTTACAGTGCTCAGAACAGTGTGTATACATGGCAGGAGTTGAATGTGTTGAATGAGCTACTAAGAGAATTATAATCAATTAGGAAAATAAAATTTGAGAAAATAATTCTGTGTACTAATTTTGTTTTATTTATTTATTTTTATTGCCAACAACTGTGTATTCATCTATCTGCTCATAGGGGGACAACAGTAGTGAATGATTTTGGGTTTCATTGCTCATAAGCTCCAACTAGACATGGCTTTGGCGGATTCTAATCAGTAATGTGACACAGAACATTAAACATGCACTTATCCTTGTTCCCATGAAACTAATTGAATCATTAAGCTATAGCCATTAGAAAACTGACCAAATGGTATGAACCTAAGTTATGAGCTTACCAGTGATCTACTTTCACTTTGTTTACCAGGTTTGGCTTCTTCCTACCTTCCCTTTTCCCCATGGAACTATGTGAAACAGTTGTTGAGTATAACTACATCTTGCTTAAGGAGGACAATAATCTGGGCTCCCTGATTCCATGTTTAGAAATTCTTAGAGTGTGTTCTACAGCATCAGATATTAGTCGGTATATTTATAAATGTCTTTTAAAAAAAAATGTGGCTTCAATTAATTGTCTCCAAAATCTATGTGCCTCTCAGTGTTAGCTATATCAGTGGAAGCTTCAAACATATGCCATCCAATCGAAGGAGGTTGCTTTTCAATCCAGGAATAGCATGTGATCTCCAGAGCCCAGATCCCTCCTGTGTCTTGACTGACTCCTAGATCCATTTCAGTATATTGCATGTAATAAGCGCTGTACAAGCATAGGTGAACAAATGGATGAATGAGCATTGCAAGCTTACAGAATTTTCTTGAGACATACACAGTATTTAACATTCAGGGACCTGTTTTACTTATCATAACATATTCTCAAAGCTCGTACTTACATTACTATAGTAATTCATGAAGGAGTGGTGGGTCTTGACTCTTGCTGTTTTTAAGAAAAACAATTTATTTTCTATTGCAACAGTGAGCAAAGGATACTGAAGTTACAATTTATAATGAGATTTGTGAAGAATTTTCATAAGAAGGAAAGACTGCTATGGCTTACTTATATAAAATACAAACTGATCTTTCTTCAAAGCTTTGATCATGGATCTGCATTAATTGCAGCAAAATATATCATTTAGTTTCAGTCATTCTTTTGTCATACCAAATTTGTTCCTTTTCTGGATAGTTCTGATCCTTTTGATGACCTCCCCGTTCTCTCCATATGCAGAGGGGTACTATCAGTTATATTTCTGATACCAATGGCACATCATTCTTTGGCTCTTAAAAGTTTGTGTCATACTATTTTAATATCATCTTAAGTGTCATTGCTAGCTTTGCATTTCTCTCAATAACAAGGTAGACTATATGTAATTCTTGGGTTATTATCTCAGAATATCAATTTGATTATGCTACTTCTCAAGTCAGAAGTCTCCAGGCTGTGCAATACTTTCAGTGTGAGTAGTCCAATTACTTGTATTTATAATCCTTTATACTTTAGGGCCCTAACTGCTCTCTGCTATCAATCGGTACACTGTCTCTCGTCACCTCCTTTGTCTCTGAGGTTCCTTGCCTGCATTGCCTGCCTCCAGCAAAGCTATTCTCACCTCCAGGCAGTTTGGTCTTTAGTAGCAGACTCAGTATTCTAATGCATTTTGTCTTTTGAGGAGAAACACTGTCCTTCTCAGAATTCTCACTGTACAACAAAACCAGACAAAGTTTTCTTGGCTAGTAGGAATAAACAGTACAGCAGAAGATGAACTCTTCTGCACTTTGTAGTTATCAGTGAGAGGGTGGTGAACCAGAATCTCCAGGAAATGAGGAATTTATCATCAAAAGGAAAAGAGTTGTGAAGCATGGCTCTCCTGAATATGCTCAATTCACTACTTATTTGTTCTTCAAGATCACAAGATTGTAAACTACTTGGAGAGCAAAGATGATGCCTCTTATGTTAACCACTGTGTTTCTTGGTGCAAAGTAGACAATGAACAAATATTTTTTGAACTAATAGTGCCTAGTTACATGCTACATCTTGGGAGTACAAAGATAAAAAGATAACAACTCTGATCTTTCAAATAGCTCATAAGGTATTAGGTATTGTTAGGGGCAACAAACTCATGGTATGGAAAATTGCAAATCAATGTAAGTGCTATAATGGAGGTGTGCACAGAATTCAATAGTCTCACAATCTTTTTCTTCAAGTGTTTGAAATTGAGCTTGTGGACAAATAATACTCCCAAGTCTCTTCTACACCATCTTGCCTTCATTTAAAACCTTGAGCGTACAACCCCTCCTGCAAAAATGCCTTCTATATCTTCTTGCATGTAGCATTGTTCTTTAAGGGGGAAAAAGAAGGGGTTATTTACATTGCTATGTATACATGTAGTTCTTCAAATTAAATTATAAATTGAAGCAACTATTCATCATGGATTGCTTGCATGTCTGAGGCATGTGAGAGATAACATAGCTCATGAATACTTGATCATTGTTTTTTATTGACAGATTAAATGGTAAAAAAGTCTATATATTGTAACATTGTTCATTGCTGCATTTGAAGAACTTGGATAATTTGAGGGCACTAATAAATATTCTGTAACCATTATAGAATGTTCCTAATTGAGGACTATGTGTTCTAATAGAGAAATTTCAAGGACTTTAATTGTCTACTTGATTTCAGAGAATAGAACATTGGATAATTACCTGAAAAATGGGTTCCAATTTTGACTCAGATTACAAATGTACAATATAAGAGTATGACATGCCATTAATGTCTTTTCAAATGTGCCTTTCATCCAAGTCCATAATATTTGGACAGTTAGAGAGAGCGATGTAATTAAAGGTTATGAATGTTTCTGCTCCCCATAACCATGGCTGGTTAAACTCAGTTAGAGACAGCCCAGAGTTAATAAGGCCAGGGTCAAGAGTTTAATCTCTTCTGTGGTCCAGTTAACTTTCATTCTATTCTTGGCCAAAGACTAGAGACCAAATCCTTCCTGCCAACTCTCAGAGGCATGCTTTGGCTGAGGGAGATTGATGGAGAATATATGGATGTATCAACAGAAATCAATCTTACTACGAAAAAACAACTCAATATATATTACAGGAGCAGCATCTGAAATGATCATTCATGTATCTATTGCAAATTTGTGAAGCACCTGCCTTGGGGCTAACATTCCACTGAACTCTGGGGAGATGGAGTATACACTATCCCTGCTCTGGAAGAACCCTCAGGTTTATTTGTTTCAAGGACCTCAAATTTGCCAGAGCTACTGTTAAGAGTATCAGGATATTTTCTTTTCCTGGTTGTTGGTTAGTTAGAAGATAGTTGTACTAAAGCCTTTGTTTTTATCTGAAAGTCTTCCAATAGGATTTTTTTTTTTACCCATTTAAAAAATGGGAAGGTCTAAATAAATCAGTTCATTTAATTTTTTTAGATTGTGTCCTATAATGATCTTTTGAGAGCTTTTGAGAATATTGAGATAATATGGTAAATTAGAACTAACTAGAACATTTTCCTACATGCTTACAAATTAATCTTCTAAAAAGAATAATTAAAGAATAGATGAAGTATTGTTCTGAGTTCTTCTAGGTACAAGACACAAGTCTGGGGCCAGATGTGGTGGCATACACCTGTAATCCTAGTGACTTGGGAATCTGAGGCAGGAGAATTCCAAGTTCAAAACCCACCTCAGCAAAAGTGAGGTGCTAAGCAAGTCAAAGAGATCCTGTCTCTAAATAAAATACAAAATAAGGCTGAGGAAGTGGCTCAGTGGTTCAGTGCCCTTGTGTTCAATACCTGTACACCCACCCAAAAAAAAGATATCAGTCTGGCTCTGGAATTATTATATATCTCCCCTTAATCCATAGAGGACATGCTCCAAACACAAAAAAAGGGAAACCTAAAACTGAGTTACTACCAAACCCCATATCTTTTCCCCACATATAAACATACCTATGATAAATTTCAATTTAGAAATTAGGCACATTAAGAGATTAATAACAATGACTGATTAAGAAAAAAAGAACTATTATAATAAAGTTCTAAATAAAAGTAATGAAAATGTGACTTTTCTCAAAACATCTTATTGCACTGAGCTCAAATTTTCTTTTTGTGAGGATGTGAGATGTACTGGCCTCTGATAACTGAAATGGTTACCAAGTAACTAATAGGCAGGTAGTGTACACAGAGTAGATACTAGACAAAGAGATAATTCATACCTGTGCAGGATAGAGTGAAACACTGAGAGATTTACCATGCTGCACAGAATGATGCACAATTCAAAACTTACAAATTATTTACTTCTGGAATATTCCATGTAACATTTTCAGATTACAGTTGACCAAGAGTAATTAAAACATGGAAAGCAAAAATACAGGTAAGCAGGTAGGGGCAGGGACTGCCATATGGTCTACAGATACAAGAAGGCCACAAATCAACACTGATATCATAGAAATATATTTACTTACTATACATTTGTAAATAGTAAGATTTTTACATTTTCCAATGTATTAGATTTTCCTTGATTATAATATAATTTATTCATATTTAAAATTATGCCTCATTGTTCCTCAAAAATTATTTGGGGTAATCTTATAAACAGCATTCATTCAATATTAGGGAAAACAGACTAGTAGGAAAAGGTAGAAAAAATATATCACAAAATTAATATTTTGTGATTGAGAAACTAATCTGAGTTGCATCTTCCTTTTGGCCATGAAAAAAACAAGAAATATCAACGATTACAGAGCTTTCATCATCAGAAAGGAGAAACCTTAAAAATTTCTCAGTTATTTTTGGCAAAAAATTCAAGAAATGCTTTAGACATTTTCATACCAAGAGACTAAATAACATAATAGTCACTGTCTGTTACAGGCTTATAAAAAATATACTTCTTGGCCTCAGTAAAAAAAAAATGAAAAGTTTCACAATATACTGCAAGACAATCCATGTGATTCAGCAAGAGACCAAGTTAATGTAGACAGAAGAGCACACTTTCTGATACCATAACTTTGAGGAAGAGAACTAAGATTTCTGTATTGTGTGTTTGGGTTCCATATCCCTTTCAATTTCTTCTAAATATCATCTGTCTTTGTGAATTCATTCATAGGAGTTGATACACTATTATGTATATAACATTTATCTTGTAAAGCTAACAGAGAGGCTATAAAACTCTCATGTATAACTAATTAGAACAAAAATAAAGAAATAAAAAAAGAAAAAACATTCTGTGGAATGTTCCACAGAACATTAAAATGGACAGATGGACTGATATTCTTCAGTATCAGAAACATTCTTCCACCATTTTTGTTCCTGTTCACATAAACTAGTACATCCTTACATTTCCCCCTAAAAGAAAGGATAATAATACTAATTCACTGTTGTAAAAGTTTATGAAGTTGAAAATAATAATGCATAGATATGATTTCAATAAGTCACATACTGTTTTAAGAACATAGGATCCACTTATTTAAAATATTTATATTAAATAATATAAAATATTGTTAAACTGGATCAATCTATGTTAAAATTCTTATTACCCAAGTATTATGATTACCTCTATGGTGGTTATAAACATATTTGTTCTTTGTATGAAATGATTGAAAACTCAAGAGAAAAGTAGAAAAAATTAAAAAGGAGAAAATAGCTAAGTAACAGTCATGAGTGGATTATTGAAATTCAAAACAGTCAAAGTGAATATCATGTATCTTAACCCCAAATAGGAGGTCCTTGCAAGATGACTGATACTTTTAAAAGAAAATAGAACACAATAGTTTGTAGGGAGTACATTTTATTTAAAATTATAGTAAGAGGGATGAGAAAAGTCAAATATCTTGAGAGAAAAATGCTCACTATTCTCATGATATTATTGTGTGCATAATAGTGAAAACAATCTTTTTTTACATTTTTAAAACAATTTTTTAATATTATAGGAGAACAGGATAATAGCATCAAAAAACCAGTAATAATCTTGCATTTTGGTTTTACTTTTTAATAGCTGAAAGCAAGTTGATAAAATTGCATATACTCTAACGGAGGGTAGTGACTTACACATTTTGGAGTGTCACTGATTATCTTGATAATACAATACAGGATAGAGTTTGAGGCTGGGATTGCCACCCATGCCAGGTATACAAATAGGATTGCATGTGTAAAACTGTTTATTAGCTTTAAAAACCAGAGAAGATGAGCATGTTGAAAAGCATCTGTTAACTTTTGAACGATTTAAGTTAGATGACTAAAATGCTACATTTCAAAAAGTAAATTTGAATTAAATTCTCACTTTTTCACTTTGGTAAAAACAATTGCTTTTGATTCTAGATATTCAAACTATGATTGCTTTCTTTGCTGACCCCCACAGGCTTTCTTTGCCAAAAAAGCAATTCACTAAGCCCTACCTGGCCTAAGTGGACAGATGGTCACATTCCTCAGCAAACTACCTGTTATCTGTAGGGAAATGAAAGCAGGGAATAACATTGATCAGAGGAACCCAAGTTACTTTGGTGGGAGAAATTTTTGTGACACTTTTCACAGACCAGATTCTAGAAGATAAGGATAATTCTTCCTAACCATATAACCTGTAAAAATGATTAAGAATTCAATTAAAATTGGCCAGGCCAAAGTGATTACGTTTCCATGGCAGTAGGGACTTGAAAGTCTGATGTCACCCTGTTGTCAGTCAAAAGTGAAGTGGTGGACCTGGACTGAACTCTTTGGAAACTTTTCTGGGATCCCCAATAAAACTGGAGAGCAGGAGAGTCGCATTGTCTGTCTCCTCTCTGAGAAGACCCAGTCTAATCCTTAAGAATGTCCCCTTTCCTTCCTCCTGTCCCTTCAAAAAAACTCCATTCTGTTACTCTGAGTGAGGACATGTCTAAAATCTTTCTCACTTGATCACAAAAACTGGAGTTTAAATGGGTCTTTGAGCTGCCTCAGTTTCTTGGAAGACCCAGCTCTGTACCAATGTAAGTAATAGCTAACATTGACCAGTACTGCATAGTAAAAGGCTATTAAAAGATGAGACAGGATAATGGTTGGTTGAGAAAAAAAAAGTCACGTTTAAAGTCAAATATGCACTAATCCTTGTGCTACAATTTTCTAATCATGTGATCTTCATCAAGTTTCCTGAACTCTATAATTCTATTTTCTTATCAATGAAAAATAGATAATAACATTACTTCATAGGGTCATTGTGCAGAGTAAATGAAAGAGGTATTTAACAATGTAAAATTTTGGCAACATTTATTCATATCCTGTACAACTTCTAAAAGCTTTGTAACAATTTATTTCCAAATGTTGTCATCAGAAAGTTTCATTAATATAGAGAATGTAAGATTTCAAAAACAATTAAAAGGATTAGAAGTATTTTAGTAAATGTAGAAAATGTAGGATCAAAAAAGCTTTTGGAAAAATACAGATTTGTATTCACCATCTCTCCATCTTGGTTTTTTCATCTCTGTTTAGCCATTCTTAACAATGAATTGCTAAATTAACAATGGAAGGAAATTCTCCTCTTCTAATGAAATGCCTTAATTCTGTTGATTCAATGACTTTATAAAGTTCCAGGAAGTATCAATGACAAAATACACACATTTAGGTATAATTTCTTGTGCTTTGGAGGCTAGGGAATTGTTTGAAGAATAGAGAAGAGATAAATATTTGGCCACAAGTAGGCAGGAGTCCAGAATATGTATCTGGAAAGTTCAAATTGCTGACTTAGTGGGAAGCAGTATCTTCCTGTTACAGATGAAAAAGCATCTGTGGTTGAATATAAATGAAAAAAATGGCCTCACAGAGACCCCAAACTTCAATGCCTTCAGGCACAAGGCAGTTCAAATAAAGAATGAGGCTTGTGTATGACACTAAGGAGGAGAAGAAGCTGCAATACACTTAGGGAGGCCAACTGAAGAGATTCAAAATGTTTGGTTTTTTTCTTTCTGAAAACTAATGAGCTCACTAACAAACATTTCTACAGGTTGAATTAGGCCTGCCTGAAGGCTCCCTCTAACCTTAGCTAAGCAGTGCATGTGGCAACAATATCATTGTATCTTTGTCATCTGTTTAGTGAAGGATGATGAATGGAGGAATTCAAGATTTTAGATTTGTGTGTTCTTTATTTTCAAGTGCAATCCTTGGAAAGAATGTTAACATTTTACCCTAGACACACCTATACTCACATACAACATACTCCATTCCTTTATGAAACAAAAACTTCATTTAACATGTATTGATTCAGATTATAGCAGATGCACATATATCTAGTAGCAAAGTAGAATTGGTGCCAGTGGATGAAAAATGGAATTGTACATCAGTAATTTCCTAAATGCTCCCACATCCAGTGAAGCACAGGTGGAGAAAAACTGTATGAAATCCAAAATTGATTCTAGTTTCAGTTGCAAATACATCTTCCTACAAAATACCATAAAAATCAAAACCATTTTGGAAAAAAAATGTATAGTTTATTATGTAACACAATCAGTTCAACTATAAAGGCCTGTATGATCAGATACTAAATGAAAAAAAAAATATTTAGCTTTGATACCCTGATGATACCACGTAAATTCCAAATTACAATGAGTATTCAATATGCTCCTTTCCAAATTCTTGTTTTACAAGATTTTTTCTCTTTATCTGAAAGATAGAAGATATATATTCTTCCAAGTTATCATAATCTTAATATGGTCAAATATTTTCCAGGTCAAAATAAAGGAAGAAAAAGAAGAATATGAGATAGATATAAAACACTGGTAGAAAGCAATTTGCTTGCTGCTACCTAGAAATTTTATATTCTTGGCAATGACCCAGACTCATATCCAATACCTTGAAATGGCAAATGGTTGCTTTTTAAGCTTTCAGGTCAGATCAGGCATTTGTTTTGAACATCTAGCTCAAGAAAAAATACCTTCTATTTGTTTTGAAGTACTTTATCTTGCGTCTAGATGGAACCAAACTAAAACTATATCTGGAATTATTCACCTGTAAGAAGGCAACGTAAGTCAATACAATCAAGGGCATTTTAGCCAGAAGCTGAAATTAACCTTCAGACATTTTGCAATCCAGATGTGAGCTGCTCTGTATCAGCAAGCAGAGCAGTTATCACTTAAAAGGTTTCCTGTGCCAATCAAAAATAAACAAGGTGAGGTGATCCCAATATACTTTCTTGATGTGTTTGAGTCACTTATTTTTTCTGCTTCAACAAACCAAAATACTTTTAAAAGCATTGCTTACTTTGAGGGATAAGTTGGCCTGAAACATGTATCACACCACAGAAATACTTTACACAAAAATAAGCAGATATAAAGATATACTTTAACAGTTTTCCTCTTTTGTGCTTAATAATTTTCTCACTTTAAAATGTGAAAATAAGTTAATGGGTAAGGATACTTTGTACACATTTGACATAGAGTTCAAATAAGGATTAAGATTTCTAAAATGTCCTATGTTGAGCTAGACTTAGAGGATATTTTTGTATCATTTTTCTCTTAGCCAGCAGTATTGTATTATGTACATTACTGAAACAAAAGTTTCAAACATTTTAAATACATCAAATTCATAAAATTTTTTTAATAATTATTAAGTTTTACCTTGGAAATTCAGTCTTTTGGATAAGTTATAAAATATTTTATACATCTAAAAGTTAGACAATCTCCTAAACAGTCAAGGGAATATTGGTGACATTTCCTAGGTGGTGTTAGATTTATAATATAAATATCAAAAACATAAGCATATATTAAGGACTTAAATGAGTACAATACTTAACTTTTCTAACTCCCAATACTTTTTGTCATAAGCCCAAATCTGGAAAATATAAATCAATATTAATTCTGTTATTTGCAAATTAAACTGAAAATGGTAGTGAGTCGTAAATGAGTCTCTCACTTCATTGTGCTTATACGTTCTTCATTTCTAAGTATGCATCCTTTGGAAATAAAACATCCTATAGATTGTGTATGTTATTTTTTTAAGTGGTGAGGTTATAGATTCCCTTAATAATTAGATGAATATTATGCACTGTTTTCCCAGAAAACTGCATACATATATATAAAGTTGACATTTGCATGTACTTTCAATCTGCTCCAATTTTGGAAAGTTCACCAATAGCCTATAAGTGAGATATTATCATGTAGGATAAAAGATATATAGTGGAAGAGCTACTAATTTAAAACTTTAAAACTTTGTTTTGTAGTTAGCCTTCCTGGATTATGTCATGGATCTTCTCTCTCTTCTAATTCTGTTTTTTGCCCAACTGCTTCCCTTAGCCATCTCCATCCAGGAAGAGCTAAACTCTCCTTAGAGTATAATCTAATGTGATATTAATTTTAAAATTTGGTACATAAGCTTGAACCAGAAAGAGACTACTGGTTTCTCATCAAAAGACAGGAAAGGTTTATAAAGAGCATATGAAGTTTATGAAAAAATACACATTGACATCTGAATGACTCTCTGGTCCATCATGGGTTTTATGAGTACCAAAAAAAATAGGAAGATGGGTGTTGACTCATCCAGTATACCAGTTTGCAAACATATGCAGACAAACTGAAAGAACAACATAGCATCCTGGTAAAAGTAGGAAAAATGTAATTTGGAGAAATAACTGCACCTATACAAGTCTAAGTTTGTAATTTAATATGATGATGATTATTGAATAATGAAGTAAGTCTAAATTGCAACATCCTGCTATAAAATATCACTATTGACAGGGAGAATGATACTCGGGCCCACTTATCCTTCTGAGGTTTTCTTATTTTACAAACAGCACAAACACAAAAAACCCTCATTCTAAAAGAATATGTATGTTTGGTTTCCCCAGAGGTAGTGGTCCAGAAGACATTATCTCCCGTGTGAGTCTTCCAAAGATTTCATTAGCATCGTGCAATAGGGGCTTTAAACACTTACCTTTTATAAAGTCTTCTTGTCAGGCCATATATATGTTAGAAATTAACAGTTCCTCCAGTTGTAAAACCTTGACATTGACTGTAATTGAGGAGGTTAGTGCCGGTGTGTTCATAAGTATTACCTGTCATTTGAAATATGACAGTGCTGTAACTGCAAGACCTTGGGGATGCTTGTGTGTTGGCACTGCCATCTGACTGCCTTAGAAACTGCCAGACAATCTTCTTAATGCCTCCGACCCCGAGATAATTAACATGGCCCTAGAGGCTTCTTCCTTTTCCATTTCCACACTTGTTGTTTAATAAGTTGTTTGCTGCCAGCCATTCTTTCCTCTGATTTAACAGTGTGCCTTTAAAGAGAAAGGTATTTCAGTCCCATTAGGTTTTCTGTTATAGACATTACCTGTGTGTACAAGTTGCCTATATACAAGTTTTGTTGCTTTCCTGAAAATTAAAATATATTTCTAATGTTGTTTTCAATCTTGTACTTGATTCCTTTAAATGCATTTTACAATGAGGCAAACAACTAATCTGAGATATAGGCACTTGCTTTGACAGTTGTGTTATGTAGCAATGATAAAATGAGGGCCAAAAATACAACACAAATTTAAGTCTTCAGGGCAGATTTGATGGGATTTTACTTTCTACGTTACCAAGGGCACAACCAAGAGTTAAAACAAATTTGCTTCTACTTCCTTTAAGAGTTATTGATTTGCAATTAGCACTGTGTAGAATTTGCAAAATTAATTTGTAAGTTCTGAATAACCCTTTATAAATAAAGTTTTAAAAAACTTAAAGGGAATTCTTAAATGTAGTAGTATAAGCCTTTAATGTAAGGAAGCATAAAATATCAGAGTTTATTAACAAGCTGGTGTATTTGTGGAATGTATTTAGTTTCAGCAAGGAATTAAATGATTTTGTGGGAATAGTTAATGGAATTCAAAGTGTGTGTGTTTGTAATATATTATGTGTGAAAAGAGATATCTAAATATATTATGTGTATATGTGAAAAAATATATTTATACATTTATTAGCAGAGAAAAATAATCAGGAAATCTGTGCCTCTCTTGAACAACTGGCACATCTGTATAACACTTGAACCCCACAGAACTTTAAACCAATTTTATACTTTATCTTGGCTGCTAGCAGATAGGAAGCAAATTTGTGGCCTGTTTTGTAATTGTTCGGGACAACTTAGCAAGACAGTGTCTCAAAATCAAAAATAAAAAGGTGGTAGATGTAGCTCAGTGGTATAATGCCTTTGGGTTCAATCCCTGGTACTGCTAAACAAAAAGACAAAAAAACTCACAATGAACAAATACCCAGGGAAAACAGCGTTTTAAAGCTCAGGTTCAATGAAGAATGGACAATTATATAGAAGTATGATTAGGAAGAAAAGCAAGAGGGGATTTGACCTAATGCTAATAAACTGGAGAACTAGAAAGACCCATGTGTTTAGATTCTTCTTGGCCTCTGGGTATAAGGATGAACATCTCTGAATTGAGAATGTTATGACCTATCTTTGGGTGAGGTAGACAATTCCTTCATGACCATGCATCAGAGAAGTAAAGTTCTTAGTAATATTTCTTCTGTGGTTTTCTCACTTATATCGTGATATATCATCCTCTGAGTTCTGACAACACACTTTTCCCAATTATAGAAATAATATGAATTAGTTATAGTAAATTTAAAAAGCATTAAATTATATAATGAATATTTTCTGGGATTTCAAACCAAAGAGGTAATGATTGTTAATATTTTTTAAAATATTTTTGCTTAGTTGTAGGTGGACACAACATCTTTATTTTATTTATTGATGAGGTGCTGAGGATAGAACCCAGTACCTCATGTATTCAAGGCAAGCACCCTATCACGGAGCTACAATCCCAGCCCAACTGAGTTACAACCCCAGCCCTTCCATTTTCTTTTCACTTGCAGTTTTTTAATCCCATTTTTTCAATAAGTATATCATAAATATTTTCCCTATCACTATCCTTCAAGTATGTGAAATTAATGATTTCAAAACATCCCATCAAATTAATATCATAATTTTAAATACCTAAAACCACATATCATTTTAAGATTCTTAAATATTTTAGAACAAAATGTTAATCAATTATTGCTTTATATAAAATAGGTATTAATATCCTTTCATATCAAGGATATTAATATAGCCCTGTAATTTTTTACTATTTTATAAAATTGATAATTTCTCACAAATAAATGTGCTGGTGATATCCATATGGTGAGCACTCTACTAAATTTTGAACAAATTCAGTGATTTCTTTTTTTTTTGGTGCTGGGGGCTGGAGATCGAACCCATGGCCTTGTGCTTACAAGGCAAGCACTCTACTGACTGAGCTATCTCCCCAGCCCAAGTGATTTCTTATATCAAGAATTCTGCTCATTATTTGTGAATGATGGATGTCTACAGTGTGCCAAGTGTTCACTAAACAACCCTCATTTGCACATTCCGATGTCAGCACTCAGGCCTCACCACAGAGAACTGATATCACAGAAACAGCAGGCATAAATCCAATCAGCCAACTAACAGTGAGATTGTTTTAAAAATTC
Source organism: Sciurus carolinensis (assembly GCF_902686445.1). Lineage (NCBI taxonomy): Eukaryota > Metazoa > Chordata > Mammalia > Rodentia > Sciuridae > Sciurus > Sciurus carolinensis. The sequence continues at coordinate 45,682,741 of NC_062221.1, forward strand.
TGGGCCTTTATCTTTTACTTCCTCACTGTGTTCAAATTTCTTGAAGTACTTCACAGAAGTTTTCCTGAGTACCAGATTACTAACCCCTACCATTCTCTAATCACATATTTTTCATCATAGGACTTTGATTACCAGAAATTTTATTACAAATGTAGCTGTTTAATTATGTTACCAAGTTATTTAGGGGTTTCAATTCATTTGGGCATAAACTAGATAGCGTTCATTTTGTCTAGTCATGGCTTTCAACTCTAGCACTTCCTCTAATCATCCCTGAAAAGTGCTTCTGTAACTCTTTTGTCACTTTTGTTTGTTGATGCTGTCCCAGTGTTTGACTTTCCTGCTCCTTCCCAATCAACACATATTAACGTTTGCTAAAACATAGTTTCTTTAAATGGAAAAGCAGTAATGTGATCATACCATATAACTTATCCTTCATTCACCCAGGGTTAAGAAAAGAAAGAAGGGATCAATGAGGCAGCAAGGTTGGGTGGGGAAGAGTCATGGTTCATTTTGGTTTTTGTTTTTTTTGATGGGGTTGGTTCTGTCAATATGACAGTTTCTATGGATGTGTTGTTAGTGGTTTACCCTAATACTCTTGTTTCCTGAGGCACCTACCACCATCACTATAATAGATCTCTGACCTCAGTGGAGATATATGAGTTCAACCCTTTCTGTGGATCGTTTGTCCCTTTATTGCTTAGCAGCCACACAAATAGTTCCTTCATTGTCCACGTGCTCCATCTACCACAGGGAGCCACAGGAACCGCTTCTATAGTTTTGGAATGTCACAGAAGTGTGATGGGGGTACCCTAGACCTGCTTTCTTTTAAGTCAGTTATGTTAAGCCCTGGACGAGAAGAGGACACCAGTGTTTACATTCATGCTCAACACATTTCAGGAACTATTCCATTTCATTATTTTGGGAGAAAATTATGCAGAAAAGTGCTGTGTGCCTTGTTTCTGTGCTCCTGGATTATTCTTAGCACTCCTGTAACATGATCTGCTCTGGCAATAGGTGGTCCATACCATGATCCACGAAGCATTCATCACCAACTGGGGCTAAGATGTGAGTATTCCCCTGAGGCTGACTCCTTAAGACCTCATGAGGGAGTCTCTTCCAACACTCTTCATTCATTTGCCCTAGGGAAAAGGAAAGCAGAGAAGGAAATTCTCCCGGCATGTCCCTGGTTCATCTCCCTGCTCATTGATCAGTGAATAGACTGACACTCAGTGAATAGAGCAGGCTGTTGGCTGGTGGCATTGGGACTATCTCCCCATTCACAGCATACAAACACCAAATGTCAAATCAGCATTTATGGGATACTGAGAAACTTTTGAGAATTTTTGGAAAAGCCTTATTTGATCATCCATATAAACTGATCTAACCTGCCCTTTCTCTCATCAGTCTGAACCACTCCTTACCATTCCTTCCTCCCCAGTAGACTAGTGTTGATATTTGCTGTTTGTGTTTTTGTTCCTAGAAAAGCACCTGCTCTGCCCACACCTAAATCTTACCCATGCTGAGGAGACTTAGGAGAATTCATTCCCAGTATGTATCAGAAAAACCCTTTTTGTCAGTGTCATTAGTCATCCCCTGGTGCCAGTTCCCATGGTTATGTCTCAGTCTTCAGGCTTTACCTGAGCATCCTTTCTATGCTACTCTCTCTCCCACTTACCGAATTTTATCTTTCTTCCATAGTACATATTTTTATTACTGACAGTAAGATGTGATGATGACTTAGGAGAGCGAATGCCAGAGCCAGATTGCCTGGGATCAAATCTTTGTCTCCTGTTGCTCACTTCTAACTTTTGGCAATTTTCTGGAACTTTTTATAAATGGGAATAACAATAATATTATACTTAACATATGAATTATTGTGGGTTAGCATGAAGCACTTAGAATAGTACAAGATATCAGTTAACATTTAAGAAATGTCAGAATAGTATGGACTCTTGTTAATGACTTTTATGCATTTATTTGTTTAATGTCTGCCTTCTAGCATTCAAATATAGTCTTTGAGTATTTTGTTTATTGTTGTATTCTCAGTGCCCAGAAGCATTCCAGGTGTATTATAGGGGCTCAAAGATATTTGTTGAATACCTGAATGAATAATAGAGATAGCCATAAGAACTAGAAGTTTATTATGAGGAATATATAACTTTTCCTATAACTAGCCACTCACCACACCTCCCCGCCCTATTGGACCCATGAGTGTCTCCTTGAGCATTGTTAATTCTGCATGATATGTGCATGTGTCAAAAGTAGCTATTAAGCACGATTTGAGTTGGTAAAGATGAAAGGATATGCAACAATTTCACTTGGTCAGTAATTTGGAAAGCATATGAATTATTTTTCACTTCTTTTATGGTAAAATGCACTCATTTACCATAAAACTAAAAGTTAAAAATCTTAGTTATTGACCAAATTATATTGTTGTATTATATGCATGTATAACAGCAAATCTCATCAATATGTACAAATATGCAGCAATAAAAATGTGGAGAAAAATCCCTCAAAAAGATTCTTAATTAGATCAATATACCACTAAGTTAGCTTTCAGAATTTTGCTTATGTAACTATTAGCATGTTTATCTTTTACTTACTATAGTTTGCATTTTTTCTTTATTTATCCTTTTCTAATTATAAAGATAATTATAATCTTATTAGATATTATGGAATATTTTTTAATAGAATAATACTGACTTCCATGCTTAATTTTCTTTAAAGAATAGTGATGATGTTAACTTAAATGTGTGTTTATATTCTTTTTTTTAATTCATATTTATTGTAAACAAATGGGATACATCTTGTTTCTCTGTACATGAAGTAGACGCATACCCTTTTTGTAATCATACATTTACCTAGGGTAATGGTTTTTGATTCATTCTGTTATTTTTTTTCTCCCCCCCCACCCCTCTTATCCCTCTGTACACTCCCTCCTTCCTCCATTCTTGCCCCCCTCCACCTCCCCATTATGTGTCATCATCCGCTTATCAGCGAGATCATTTGTCCTTTAGTTTTTTGAGATTGGCTTATCTCACTTAGCATAATATTCTCCAATTTCATCCATTTGCCTCCAAATGTCATAATTTTATTATTTTTTATGGCTGAATAATGTTCCATTGTATATATATATATATATACCACAGTTTCTTTATTCATTCATCAATCGAAGGGCATCTAGGTTGGTTCCACAATCTGGCTATTGTGAATTGAGAAGCTATGAACATTGTTGTGACTGTATCTCTGTAGTATGCTGATTTTAAGTCCTCTGGGTAAAGACCAAGGAGTGGGATAGCTGGGTCAAATGGTGGTTCCATTCCAAATTTTCTAAGGAATCTCCACACTGCTTTCCAGAGCAACTGCACCAATTTGCAGCCCCACCAGCAATGTATGAGTGTATCTTTTTCCCCACATTGTCTCCAGCATCTATTGTTGCTAGTATTCTTGATAATCGCCATTCTAATTGGGGTGAGATGAATCTTAGGGTGGTTTTAATTTGCATTTCTCTTATTACTAAAGATGTTGAACATTTTTTCATATGTCTGTTGATTGCTTGTATATCTTCTTCTGTGAAGTGTCTGTTCATTTCCTTAGCCCATTTGTTGTTTGGGTTATTTGTATTCTTGGTTTAGAGTTTTTTGAGTTCTTTATATAGTCTGGAAATTAGTGCTCTATCTGAAGTATGCATAGCAAAGATTTTCTCCTACCCTCTAGGCTCTCCGCATTGCTGATAGTTTCCTTTGCTGAGAGAAAACTTTTTAGTTTGAATCTATTCCAGTTATTGATTCTTGCTTTTATTTCTTATACTATGGGAGTCCTGTTAAGGAAGTCTGATCCTAAACCATTATGTTGAAGATTTGAACCTACTTTTTCTTCTATAAGATGCAAGGTCTCTGGTCTGATTTCAAGGTCCTTGATCCATTTTGAGTTGAGTTTTGTGCAGGGTGAGAGAGAGGGGTTTAGTTTCATTCTGTTGCATGTGGATTTCCAATTCTCCCAGCACCATTTGTTGAAAAGGCTATCTTTTCTCCATTGCATATTTTTGGCACCTTTGTCTAGTATGAGAAAATTGTATTTATTTGGGTTTGTTTCCCTGTCCTCTATTCTGTACCATTGATCACCTATTTTGGTGCCAATACCATACCGTTTTTGTTACTATTGCTTTGTAGTATAGTTGAAGTTCTGGTATTGCGATAACCCCTGCTTCACTCTTCCTGCTAAGGATTGCTTTAGCTATTCTGGGTTTCTTATTTTTCCAGACGAATTTCATAATTGCTTACTCTATTTCTGCAAGGTACATCATTGGGATTTTAGTTGGAATTGCATTGAATCTGTATAGCACTTTTGGTAGTATGGCCATTTTGACAATATTAATTCTGCCTATCCAAGAACATGGGAGATCTTTCCATCTTCTAAGGTTTTCTTTAATATCTTTCTTTAGTGTTCTGTAGTTCTCCTTGTAGAGGTCTTTCACCTTTTGTTAGATTAAAAATTTACAAAACACTTTAAGAGTAAGGAGTAAAAGATGATGCTGTTGGAATATTCTTAATCAGCTCTACATTGAGTGAAAAAATTAAGAAAAATGAGTTTACTAACATTTTAGATGCCACTCACCTTCAGTGCAAACTTTTGGTTTGAGCTTCTTGTTCTGATCCATGTATTGTCTATGCAGTCACTTCTGGAGTAGTGATTACAGCTTCAGTCCATGCACACCTATTAAGATGAAACTACCCATGTATCCTCAATTCTAAGTGTCCATAAAAACATACAAACATACTTTTAGATGAGCTACCTGGTTGTTCTTATGAATACTGTGATGTCAACATATAAATGTTTACCATTGAGGCTTTTAAAAATTTTCCAGTAATTCTTGATCAGTTTTCAATGTGTGATTTTTAACTAGGTATACATATCAGAAACACTTTCCAACCCTGAAAAATAGATAGATCATTGGTCCCAAACTGGGTGACCTATTGTCAGAATACTTGGGTTTAGGGACAAAGGATTTTTCTTCTGCTCCCCCTCCCCTCCTTCCATCCCTCCCCCTTACTCTTCTCTTCCTCTTTCTCCATTTTTTTTTCCTAATCTTGTTTCTATTGTGACCAAATAATTTATCATGGAAACTTGTACACTTTTAAAAATAAAACAAGGTGCTGCTAATATTATGCTAGACAAGAGGTGTAAATTGGGACTAACCAAACCATAACATATGATCTTTGTACCTACTAGTAATTGAAATATTCTACCTAGTGAAAAATAAACAAATACACAAACCTTCAAGTAGATAAATTAATCACATGGTGAATTCACATTTACTTGTGGTCTAGGAACAGCGCATTTAGGGGCAAGTAAACACTGAACATTCCTTTCAAAGAAAGAAAAATCTATTTTCTTTCCTTCACACAGTATATTTTAAATAAATTTTCCAAAAATAACATAGAACAATATGGTTTTTAGTTTTATATGTAGTATATATATTTTTCATGTAGATTTTTTATAGTTGCATATTATGATTCATGAAAAATATGCTGTTCTACCTTTATATTCCTCATATTGGAATACTTTGACACTTCACTATTATTTGAAGTAGTAGATAATAGTTTGTGTTGCTCTCAGATAGGAAATTATACCTATGAAGTATTTATTGTGTACCAAGAGTTTAGTATGCAGCAAAAAAGCTGTATTCTATTTTCCCACAGCACTATCATTTTTTTTAACCTTTATTTATTTTTACAGACTGTCTTTTGCTACTCTATCACTTTTGTAAATCTGGTTTTGACATGTTCCCTCTTGTTCTTTCATTCATTCATGAATTCGTTCATTCTTTTAGTTTTACAGTTGAATATATAAATTTGCAAATGATTGTACCTAACACTCTATGCTGATACTACTCACTTTTAAATTTTATCTTACAAAGCTGTCAAGATTTCATAAAAAGTTTTAAAACAAAGCAAATGTGCTTGTGTGAATACACACACACTCACAGGGACACACGCACTCAGTCAACCTGGATCTCTCTTCTGAGCTCTAGATTTTTGTCAGCCTTACCTTCTTAACATCTCTATCTGGATGTTTCAAAGACTCCTGAATAAACATACCTGGCCCATGTTAGACCCTTTCAGACTGCTTTTCTTTCAGAGTACCAACTGGTACCCTTGTTCATTCAAGTTCTCAACTTCAAAAATTTGTTTTTTAACAAAATTATTTCATTACTCTTTCTTTAACTAGTCTATAGTCATCATAAAACAGGATCCATGCTTTTTCCTTCATCATTATATTTTTAACATTTACCATAGGAAACCACACAAAATAAACTCTCAATATTGGTGTATAAAAAGAATAGAAGTTTAACTTCCTGATCCTGCACCACTTCTAGTCTTGTGGTAGAGTATTTATAGGTGCCATTGCCTTAAAGTGTCAGTGTGGTGCAGGGACAAATGCTCCAGATTAGCAATCAGGAGACTTCCATTGATCTTTACCTACTCCCTCCCATCTCATCCCTCACTTCCCAACTGAGTATACACCATTTTGTACCTCTACAGCACCATTAATCTCTTTTCTATGTACCATAGTATATTATTTCAAGGATCAATTGAGTTAATAAATCTGAAAGTGTTTTTTTTTTTTGTTTTTTTTTTTAACTATGGAGTCCTATATAAAAACAGTCATTTATTTATAAAATTGTCTATCATACTTTTATGGACAAATCTGTAACATAATATTCAGTCTCTGTGAAGGGTGTTCATCTGTCTGTTTTTTCAAGACATACAATATTAATTCTGCTCTAAGATATGCAGAACCTCACATTAAAAACATGCATCAGCTCAGACCTTAGAAAATGTTCATGCCAGGGCACACACTGAGTAACTGTAAATACAGTGCCTGCATGACAGTGCATATTTACAATACATTTTTATTCATTCTCTTTCCTGCTTTAATTTTTCTGTCAGCCTGAAAAGTTGTTTTTTATTCATGCCATGGCCTTATTTTCTGCAACTCCCTTCTAGAATACATTATGATCGATATTTTGCATATCGTGGATATAGCACTTTTCAGTCTGAAAATACACTTTTCATGCTGATGCTATGTTTTCTAGGTCTGGTGTCTGGAATACATCATTATTAATATTTTGGAGTAACTCTTGTTCATTTGGCACTTCTTCAAGGCTCTTAAAAATGCATCCATTGTCATTAATATTGTGCACCTCTGAGATGCTAATGTGTGAGAACATCTACATTTTTACATACTCAGGTGGAGGAGGCCATGTTCAAAGTTTCCCGTTTTAAGGAATATATGTTGGTGAAATGACCTGAGGTTTTGCTCAAAACAGCCTCTCTCTTCTAAAAACTCTTTGCATAGTAATCGACTACATAAAGCTGTGAGGTCTTTGGAATGTTAAGATCATAGGATGCTAGTGTCAAGGCCAGAGCTATACCTTGTTTGTTTACTAGGTCCTAGTAATCTTTTCCTAATAGATAACAAGAAACATCCTAGAAAAATAAAAATATCAATGTCTTTAGCATTGTAGCTTCTACGCATTTCTTTACCAGGTTTACACAATGATACTGTAACTTTGGTTAGATGTTCTCTTCATTCCTCTGAGCTTTATGTATACCTGTATCATTTAGAGTTCCATATGAATTGATGGTAAAGGATAAATTATGTCTGTATCTATCAGCTTTATTGAGGTATACTTGACAAGCAAAAATTGTAAATATTGAAGGTGTCCAAGGTGAAGGCTTGATATATGTACAAATTGTGAAATGATTGCCACAATCAACCTAATTAGCATGTTGACCACCTCACATATTTACTTAGTGTGATGATAATTAAGATCTACTGTCTTAGAAATTTCAAGGATACTAAACCTTATTTTTAATTATACTAACTATTGAATACATTGGCTCTCCAGAATTTATCTCTCTCATGACTACAAATTTATACATTTTGACCAACATCTTCCCATTTCTCTCACCCTCTGGTGCCTGCCAACCACCATTCTACCCTCTACTTCTATGAGACTTTTTAAGATTCCATAAATGTGAGATTGTGTAGTATTCATCTTTCTGGGATCTAGCTTACTTTACTTAGCATAATATCTTCCAGGTTCACCCGTGTTGAAAGAGAGATTCACATTTTCTTTATCCATTCATCCACTAATGGACTCTTAGGTTGATTGCATTTCTTGGTCATCATGAACAATGCTGTGGTGAATATAGGGGTGAAGATATTTCTTGGACATATTGATTTCGTTTCATTTGAATCTATACCTACAATTGGGTTTTCTGGATCATATGTTCTATTTTTAAAATTTTTTAGGATGCTGAATGCTTTTCCATAATGAATTTACCAATTTATATTCCCACCAACAGTATATAAGGTTCCCTTTTTTTCCACATTGTTGTCAGCATTTGTTATCATTTGACTTTTTAACAGCAGTCATTGTAACAGGTATAAGGTAATGTCTCATTGTAGCTTTCTGTTTGTCTGTTAATTAGTGAGATCAAGCACATTTGCAGATATTTGTCATCCAGTTATATGTCTTATTTGGAAAAATATCTATTCAGGTCAGGTACCCACTTTATAGTAGAACTGTTTTTGATTATTTTTGTATGAGTTCCTTGTTTATTTTCTATTTTCACCTCTTATTCAATAAAAGGCTTGTAAATATTTTCTCTTATGCTGTAGGTTTTCATTTAGTTGGTTGTTTCCTTTCTTGTGAAGAAAAAATTTACTTCTGTGCAGTCCCACTTGTTTATTTATTCATTATTTTTGCTTGATCTTTGGTGGAATATTTAAAAATATTCTTATTATGACCCATGCTATATTGCTCTTCCCTTTTTAGGATTTAGGTCTTATGCTTAATTCTTTAATCCATTTGTATTGAGTTTTGTATAAAGTATAACATAAGGATGCAATTTTAGTTTTGCATGTGTTATCTGTTTTCTCAACTCTATTGAAGAAACTATCTTTTCCACATTACATATTCTTGGTACCCTGGTCAAATTGGTTGACCATACATGCATGGGTTTACTTATGGTCTTTGTATTCAGTTTTGTTGATCTGTGTCTGTTTTCATGTCAGTAAAATACTATTTTGATTACTGTAGCTTTGTAATTAAATTTGAAATCAAAGTATGAAATCAAGAAGATTACTTCAGCAATGCAGAGGCTTCTCAGATTCCATACAAATCTTAGGATTGTTTTTCCTGTTTCTGTGGAAAATTCCAGGAATTTTGATAAGGATTGCATTATAACTACAGATTGCTTTGGGCAGTACAGATGTTTGACAATACTGATCCATGAATATAGACTGTCCATCTATTTCTTTTTCAATTTCTTTCATCAATATTTATGGTTTTCTTTTTTACTGAAATTTACTTCTTTGATTAAATTGTTTTATTAAAAATATTTAAAAATTAAAAACTTTTTCTATAAAAATATTTTATTTTTTATGCTATTATGAATGAATTTTTATTTATTATCATTTGTTATTTAATAGAAACAACTGATCTTTGGATACTAATTTTATAACAGATGCACTATATTTTTACAGAAGCTCCAAACAGGAATTTTTCTATGTATTTTAGGCTGAACATTAGATTTCAAACTGGAATTAAATGTTAGAGATGGGAAGAAGGAGTGAAATGCTCCTCTTTTTGCTATTCTAGTCTGAGACATCCTGCTGGATTGATATTCGTGTGGCCTTTGCTGTCACCTCATATTTGTTGAAACATTTAGACCATAAATGAACTTATTGTCTTTCTTTCTCATTATTTATCTCATCTACTGAAGGGAGACACTGCAACTGTTATCTTCCTGGTGACTCATTAATCATAAGAGTTTTGAGCTGCCACATAAAACTCAATTAGCACATTCATGGGCATCCACATAATTTTAAGCCTAGGAAATGAGCTACATGTGGTTGTCATTGGTAACTTTTACAACATAAAATCTGACAGCCTTGAGTATTATAAAGAGATGCAATTCTAGTTACAGTTGCTGACTATGTTCCTAGTGATAAATAGGTTGTTGATGGTTTTAAATGAACTTTTCCATTGTTTAGCTTTAGATATATTTGATTTCTAGGAATTCCCAAAAGTTAAATCAGAAAGTACCAACCTTCTATCATTTCAGATACTTGTTATAGGTGCAATTGACAGACTGTGTACTCAACTGCTGTTGAAAACTAATGACCATTACTACATAATGTATTTATATAGTTGTTATTTTCTGTAGGACTGTGTGGGTTGATTGTATTCATAGATAATATTGATGGAAAGAGATTCTAAAAATCTAACAGATTGGTTTTAATTTCTTTCTAGTATTATTTACTTCTTAGTCTTACTCATTTGTTACTGCTTCTTATTGCCTGAATTATGCTCTTTGTTACATTTTATTTTTAGTCTCAGAGTAATTCTAGCCACATAGATTCAAGAAATAAACTTTCTGATTTTTTAATGCCTTAAGATTATTTTATTTCCCCTGTATAATAGGGGATTTTTAGATGTTTGTATTGATTTTTCAGTTTATGTTTATTTTCCTCATTCCACACCAACCCTGATGACATTGTCTTCTGTCATAAAACTTTGCTGATAAAAACTCAGAGTTGTTGGGTTCTTGTTCTTGTATAGAAAATGTGTTTTTCTATAAAGATGTGTAGAATTTTCTCATTTTTCTTGAACCTGTGAAATAACTTGGCAGCAAAACTGAGTCCCGCTGCCATTCTGTATCACATGCTCCATGCATTCTCTGTCCGAAGACATGAATGGCCCTTTCAAAGAGATCTCTTTCTATCTCTATCAGTTCTTTCTTTCTCTTCTCCTCTACTGTCCTTATTATATCCTGATGTACCTATTATGCCTCTGGAATTCCCAGGTCAATTAATTTTTCTTTAAGTAGTCATTTTTATTTTAATTTTCCTCCTTCATTTGTTCTCTTCTATTTAAGCATTATTTACTTACTAGTTTTGTATTTATTATAACCATTTTGTTATTGTCAAAACTGTAAAGGGTTTGTGATTTTAACCTACTTTCAGAGTAACATGTTAGCCAGTCAGTTTTGTGGATGTTGCAAGAGACATGAGACTCCTGTATCAGAGAAAAAGGATTTATGACTAACAGTATGGCAAGTGCAAAATGGGAATCAATATATTTACATCAGTTCTCCTTTGCCCAAGTCCCACGGGGTGGCATACATGAGACTGAATCACTGTTCAAGCATCACAGCGAGCAACCCCCAGCTTAGGAAACTCAAATCTTTTAATATGGGCATAATGTATGCCTGCCTTCTGTTCCAGAGGTTAAATGTCATCTCTGTCTTCCAAGGCTACTTTATTCTAGAGGGAAGAACGATTATTATTTTCCAAGGTTGCTTATGATTCAAATATCCTTGAGAAGAGAATTTAAAACACAAGCTAATCATGCCTTGCTTCACAAGATGTTCAGAAATATGAGAAATTTCAAGAATCTCCCAACCATTATCATGTGTAGCCTTTAATTTTTTTCAGTTTTGGAAATAACATTTTTCAGTTTTCAAAACCTAATGTTTCTGACTTCTTGATTTGGTTCGACAAGTCAACTTGTGGGAGGAATAGAAAAAAGAGGAAAAAATATTATCTCTAATGTGATTACCATAAGGTGATTCTCAAGAGGACTCTTCTATTTTTTAGGACAGTGCTTATTAATCTTTCTTGTGTGGAAAGATTGGGAATTTGTCTAAATGCAGATTCTGATTTTGTGTATTTGTGGTGGGACTTGAGGTACTAAATTCCTATCAGGATCCTGCTGATGCTATCCTGTTGGTCTTGGGCAGCAGTTTGACTCTTAGGGTTAGACATATGTCCTCATGGGCCAGTTCTACTTGTTTGCCTTAAATTTAGCATTTCATACTTTTAACTTTCTTTGTAAAGCTAGTGTTGTCCACATTTATGAATGGAAAACAGTGGAATGGAATTAAATAATATAATGCATGTGGTCTACACTGGAGGCCATTGTGTCAAAGCCCTCTCCTGGTGAGAAGTGTCTTTGGATCTCATCTCAGAAAAGCTTCTCAGAGGTCATCAGTGAAATAAGGATCTCAAAGAATCTGCTTTTCTTTCTTTCTTTTTCTTTGTTTTGTTTTGTTTTCTTATTTGTAAGAGCACTGGCAATAGCTATTGAATCAAACAACTTTTCAAAAACTCTGAACATATCCAAAGTCTCACAACAGGTCAAGGAGCATTTGTTCAAGAAAAACTGCATTTCAGTTACAACAGCCAGCCTTGTGATGTTTTAACTTGTTTTATTTTCATCCTCCCCTTCCCAGCCTTACTGTACCTTAAAAACTATCTCCCCACAAATACAATGAAAGCCAGCAGTCTAGAGCTCTTCTTACCCTGTGTGAGAAGTACAGAGCCTTTCTAAGTCTAACTGGTGATGTATAAACAATAGAAATTTATTTTCTACAGTTCTGGAGAACGTGAAGTCCACAATCAAGGCACTGATAGGTGCAGTGTCTGGCAAGGGTCAGCTTCCTGGCTCACAGATGGCCATCTTGTCACTGTGTCCTCACTTGGCAGAAGGGTCCTTTTTTATAAAGGCACTAATCCCATTCCATGAGGGCTGTACCCTCATGACTTAATCGCCTCCATCAGGTCCCACCTCCTGATATCATCACATTGGGGGTTAGAATTTCAAAATAAAATTTCAGGTCAGTGTAAATACTCAGCATATCGCACAGATACTAGATAGGGAAAATTGTTTTGAAACTCTTTCAAAACAGTTGAAATTTCATCATATAGAATTGCATTTTTCAGTCTTTCTGGCTAAATGAACTTTGTGAAAAAGATAAAAGACATCTTTGTCTCACAGGAGTATGGCAATGGCTATTATTTAGGAACTTTAGCAATTAAATTTTCTACTTTTTCTTTCTGGTTGTCAGGTCTGTGATAATTTCATTTTTCAAATATGTTCTGAGCATGTACTTAAATAAATAAAAGGTATTACACTAGGGAATTTTCTGGTCTGTAGAAATAACTTTCTAAAATACTATGTATTTTCTTGCTGTTTACATTTTTGTTTTGCCGTGTCGTAGATCAAACCTAGCACCTCACACATGGTAGGCAAGAATTCTACCACTGAGCTACATCCCTAGTCCAATTGTGACACGTATACACATGCAGCTTTTCCCGTGAAAAAGTTAAAATGAAACTAAAATCATACAAAATTTGTAAATTTACCCAAACTCACTTCAGAGAGTTGAGTCAGGAAGTTTTAGATGGAATTTTAGTGGAAACTTCAGCATTCTTTCCCCTTTATTATATGATAAAGTGATATAAATAAAAAATGAAATTATAAGACACAATTTTATATTATTGAATCACAGGTGAAAAACTGGCACTTTACGAATAGGCTATCCCAATTCCTATTTCTAATACTCACCTTTCATGTATATATTCACAACTGGCAAACACCTAGTTTTAAATAACACATTTGTGTGTGACCTTTTAAAAAAATTAACAATGTCTTTGTTTAGAGTGCAGAGGGCATGGATTTCACAGAGCATTTCCTACTAAATGGAGTATATTACTCCAATATCACAACCGTGTTGTCAGGAAGTGGCACTTCATTAAGATAATGTGACCTTTAAAATATTCTTCCAACCTCTCTCTCAGGCTTTGGTAGTGGGATTTGCACTTTAATTTCTGTAGCTTTTTGATAGGTTGGAAATAAAAAATAATTGAAGGCTACATTTTTTATTTTACTTCAGTTATATATTATGTGAATGATTTTTGTTTGTTTTGGGGGGGGTATTTTTTGACCCTAAAATGGCATTAAATGTCAGATAAAAGATTTTTGTTCAAACCAGTAAAATGCATCTTATAATTAAAATCAAATTAGTGAGTTTATACCTATTGTGGAATAGAAGGAAGGGGAAAAAATGGCTCTGTAGAATAAAGTCAATTTTTTTTTTTCTGTAGCATGTTCAAAAAAGCTGAAAAGGCCCCCAAAGTGCTTTTTCTTATTTTGTGATGACAGTGAGATAATATTTATTTCATTGTGCTTGCTATGGTAACTTAAAATTGTTTGTTCATCCAGAGCCATTAGTGAAAGTAGAGATTTAAGTTCTTCTAAAACCATTTTTATGGCTGAGTCAAAGTAGGCAATTTAGTGGAAAGAGGAAAGGAAATGACTATTCTGATCAGGCCAGAAGTAGTATATTTTAGGAAACATTTATGTGTCATTGGATTTATTTACAGGATTGAATTTTATGATCAGGATTGAATTTTATGATCAGAATTGAGACTTTCACTAAGTATCTTGAAAAAATATTTACTGGCAAATTATTGTTTCTGTTTTAATTTGTGTATATTATTAGGTGCCAGAGAACATTTTTCTTAATCACAACTTTGGCAATTGTTACACTCAAGTTTTCTTTGTAATTCATTTGAAATAGAATATATTATACCCCAGGAGTGGCTGCATTATGTGAAAAGGCAGGACCGTATGGTGGGGAGAAAACTGACTAGTGAGGTTTTGATTTTTCTAATAGATATGCAACTTTTGACTCAGCTACCATTAACTTTTCTAAACTTTCATTTCCCTATTAAAACAAAATAAGGCAGGAAACCTGGCTTTCGGGTTTGATAAACAGAATTTTTTTTCTCTTGTATAACCAGAAGACAGAAAGTAGGCCATATAGGTAGTTCAGTTGACGAATGTTATCATTGGAGACTCCATTTTTTTATTGTCTTTCTTTTCTTTTTTGTGATTATGTCACTGCTATCAGATAGCTGATAAATTCCCTTGGGTCACGTCTGTATTCTAGGTAGGAAGGAAGGGATAGATTTTTCTTCTGTTGAAATATTACCTTTTTTATTCAAATAGGGATTCATCGCCAGTTGACTTGTTTTCACTTCCTCATTAACCAGAATGATGTCATGTAATCTCCCCTAATTGCAAAATAATTTGGAAAATTAAATACTTAATTTTTTGGAGTCTAAATTAGAGGAAAACAAAGGAGAAGATTATTGAAAAGGGGTACCAATCATGAATGGATAAACAAAATATGATATATTGATCAGCTTTTCATTACTGTGCCCAGGATAACTTAAAAGAACTGCTTAGAAGAGGAAAAGTTCATTTTGGGTTCACAGTTTGAGAAGTTCAGTCCATTGTCAGTTGAATCTGTTGCTCTGAGCCTGAGGCAATGCAGAATATATGGCAGAAGGGTGTCAGGGAAAAAGTTTTTCAGCTCATGGCATCCAGAAACAGAGAGAGAGAATATGAATGAATATAGGGACAAAATATGATCTCCAATGACAGAGACCCAGTGTCCTACCTCCTCTAGCCATACCCTATCTGCCTATAGTCACCACTCAATAATCCATTCAGATTATTAATCTGTCAAGTGGATTAATTCATTGATTAGGATACAACTCTCATAATCTTATCATTTTACCTCTTAGCATTCCTACATTGCCACCTGAGCTTTTGAGGGTTGCCTCATATTCAAACCAGAATGTAGTATATATATACAATGTAGTTCTATTCTATCATAAATAAGAATAAAGTTATGTCATTTGTAGGAAAATAGATGGAACTGGAGACCATACTTTTGAGCAAAATAAGCCACACTCAGAAATGTATCTCGTTTTTCCTCATGTGGAAGCTTGTGAGAATAAAAGAGAGGACCACCATAAAAACTGAAGGGTAGCAATTGGGATAGAAGGAGAACAAGGGCAGAGGGAATGAGGAGATTGTAGGGGGTTATTGAGAACTAGAATTGATCCAGTTGTGTTTTTATGTATATGCAAATATGTCACAATGAAATCCACCATTCAGAGTAATTGAGATATAGCAATAAAAATAAAAAGGGGTACAGCTTAAAGTAATCAGTAATATGGACCACAATCAAATACTTTGCATGTAAAATCTCTTTAACATTCTAGGTTATAGGTATAGTATTAAGGCATCTGAAAGGAATTAATATTACCATTTTATTATTATCATGGCCACATCTGATTGAGATAGTGGTATCTTTAATTCTGAGGCACGTGATGTAAATGAACCTTCTAAAATATGTCAGGAGCATGTGAGTTGTGTTGAGAATATGTCATATTAGCAAGAGTTGAAGGAACTAGCATGGTTTTACTTGAAGATACCCTTTAGTGGAAGCAAATGTTTAAAATGTTTAAAGGGGAAGATATACTTAGTTATTCCTAAAAATCAGTGTTATAAACTTCTTTTATTTTGATTAGAAAGAATAACAGGACTGGGTATGTATATCAGTGGTAAAGCACTTGCCTAGTATACACTGGGATCTGTGTTCAATCCCCAGCATCGCCAACATAAAATATTAAATAAAATATAACAATTGTGTCCTGCAGATTGAGGATGGGAAATTCTCATAGTTGATCTTCAGTGGCAACTCTAATGCTGAGATTTAATCATCTTTCCACTTATAATTATAGCCAAATATGAAAATACTTCAGTAATGTATTAGTTTTTTATTGGTGCATAACAAAGTAGTGTAAACTTAGTCACTTAAAACAATTAACATTTTTAGGTCTCAGTTTCTGTGGGTAAGGAGTCTAGGAATAACTTAGCAGAGTGCTCTGCCCTGGATTTCACAAGGCTACAATGAGGGTCAGTCAAAGTTGCATTTCTTTCTGAAGCTCACCATTCTCTAGAAGTGGTTGTTGGCAGAATTCAGTTCTTTGTGGGTATTGAACTGAGGCCTTCAGTTCCTAGAGGTCACCTGAACTTCCCTGCCCCATGCCCTCTCCATAGGTGGTTAATGTCTGAGAGGCTTGCTTGCTTCTTCAAGTTTAGCAGGAGAGTTTCTCACTCCAGTCAGCTAGACAGAGTCTTATCCAGCATAACCTGATTATAAGGGTGACATCCCTGGTCATATTCTCTTATCTAGAAGTTAATCACACTCATGGAGAAGGGACTAGACAGAGGTATGGACACTGGGAGGTGAAAATTATTGTAGTCTTTCTAAGGTATGTTCACTACAAATTGTGCTTAGAATTGACTTGAAGTATGTTATTTCAGTAGGTTTAGTTAACTATTTGCTGCTGTGACTAAAAGACCTGAAAAGAACAATTTTAGAGGAGGAAAAGTTTATTTGGGGGCTCACACATTCAGAGGTCTCACTCTATAAACAGCTTGCTCTAATCATTTCACCTCTGAATGTTCTTTCATTGTTTCACACATGAGCTTTTGGGGACACTTCACATCCAAACATAACATATGTGAAAGTAAAACTTGACTGTACTTTCAGAATCCATGTGACTTCAAAACTTAATTAAGAACCCCTGAACTTTTGAGGAGGAATCTTAACAAAAGCAGAAAAGGCATTTTCATTGCTAATTGTAGATCATGTAGGTTGCATTGACATTTGCTACTTTGAAATGGGGGGGCATGATATGAAGGTCATGGGAGATCATTTTCTATCAAGATATTATTAATTCAAAAATAACAGCATTAGCTGGCAGCTTTCATACTCTAGATTCCATCCATTATGGAAAATAATAGGCATAAAACAATAAATACCAACCATAAACATGGGGCAGGGCTTTAGTCATGTTATCATTTTTCCTTTTCATTTATTATCAACTTGACGTTAAGTACCTGAAATAAACTCCACGGCATTCAGTTTACATAGTGGTGTCCATTTGAAAAACCAAAGCAATTCTAGATGCATTCCTATAGCACATGGTAAACAGAATATGGTCTTGCTTTCCTACCCACAGTCCTGTCACCATCTCCAAGTGTCTCCATCATGGAACTAGTATCTCAGAAAGTTCCAGTGATGTAGGAGTCTTTCTGTATTTTTCTTGACTTCCTTCACCACTCTTACCCTATTGACAATTTATAACCCCTGCACCATCTGGGGAACAGACTGTTGGCTGCCAAGTAGACTCATTAACATTCCCCTCCAGGAACTCTTGCTGTTTAATTAGGCTGTCGGCTGGATTCAGGCAGTGAAAGCCTTAGGTGGCTGTGTAACAAATCCATGACTCCATGCATTCCGATGTCAAGGTCACTAAGATTCCTGCTTACACTCAATATCAGAAAGGGAATCCAGATCATTGGCTGCTAAAATCCAAGTTATCAATGACTTCACCTTAAAGGGGACTTTCCATAGTTAATTGAGACACTAAGTCATTCCCCACTGAATTCACAGCTGTCACTACTGTGCTATTTGACAATTTCCTAACCCCTAGGCCACTGGGTCTGGCAGGCAGGCTAGATTTCCTGTCAAAACTAGTCAATAGTGTTTGTCGAGTACTATCTAAACCCAATACTGATATTATTATATGTGCCATAATTAAATGCATCCCATTAAATTCTCTGAGGACAGATTGCTGAAAGTGTTAGCACTCTCAGCGTACTTGATTCAAGTCGAACAAAGTTCTCTTTTTCATGCCAGATTGGCAAAATTCTATTGTAAGGAAAATGCCTCTCATTTGAATTGTTTGTTTAATATTAAATACTCACTTTCTAATCACTGTTATGAAGAAAGGTGAAAGAAGGTTATTATACAAAATGTGTCCACTAAGGGTTTTCCAAATCCAAAGACAGAAATATTACTAGCAGGTATCAACCAAAAACAATACTTTTTGACTGAATTAAATATTCATACATCTACCAATATATTCATTCAGTTCCTTCATTTGTCAAGTATATATTGATCATTTCCTTCAATTAGACCCTACACTAGGTGATATGACTATAACAGGGACTCAAATTAGGTATTGTCTCCATTCTAGCAAGAGAAGCAATTATTCATCATACAATCACGAAAACCAAATATGATCACAACAATGATCAGTAAACATACGTACTTCCTAAGCACTCATAATTGAGATGGTTGGCCTAATTTGGTCAACAGGGAGGTAATCCCATAGAATCATTCTTGGATTGATGAAAAATGAACAATAAATTGGGGAACACCTAAAAAACATTTGGGGAAGGGAGACAGAAAAAATCCTCTAAAAAAAGAAAAAACCCACATAGATGCTCTGGGTCAAGGGTAACAAGATATATCTGTAAGATGGCAGGTAAGGCTGGTTTTTAGATAGGAGGGAAGATCACACTGGGTGAGACCTAATGAAAGGTTTTGTGCATGTATTAAGATTGTAAAACTATTTTACCTAGTGTTGGTAAAGTATTATCTTCCAGGTGTGTCTTTTTGTGGAACTGTGCCATTTTCTTCAGGCTGTCTAAATCTAATCTTTCCTTAGTCTAAAAGTAAAAGAAGGGAATAAATTTGCAGACTTGGGTTTGCTTTTTCCTCCTATCTATTGTCTTGAGTAATTGTTGAGAGAAATCCTAGTTCTTGGCTGGCAGCTGTGAACGTCTCAAGTGTGTAAGGAAAACTCACAGGGAGGATCGTTCCGCTTCAGCTACCTAGGAAAGTAAACAACTACCCCAAGTTGTGACTCAGTGTTACCAAGGGAAGCCATATAGGAACCTGGTGGTCTGATCCCCCATGGCATATTGTGACTGGGCCACAGACCTATAAAATGTATAACTGTTCCTGAAAGAAACAAGTTTGCAGGCTGCTCACCACAAGCCTGCTTCCACCCAACTCCCGGAGTCTGGGTCTTAACTCTGTGCCCTTACCCTGCATATGAGCTAGCCTGGCACAAGAGAAACTACAAGTAATGAAGAATATGATTAGTGTTCATAATTCTCATGGTGAACATGGAATTGTCAGTGGAATTACTTTAAAATGGATCTTTTCTAGCGGTGCATCAAAATGCTTGGTCCAAGAGATAATTATTGCTGTTAGCCTTTACATTGTAGGAGGATAAAACTTTTCAAACCTGTGTTACCTGTTTCTGCATACACTTATTTCTTTTCTTCATCTTTTTATCGAGCATCCTTTAAGTTCTCTTTAAACCCTAATTCAATGGAGATAACTGAAATATTTTGTTTGTTCCATATAGCTTTTTTTCTTGGTGGTTACGGATGTCAACAGTAGGCTTTGAGTTGTGCTTCCTTAGTTCCACTTTTTTTTTTTTTTTTTATCCCTAGAGTATTGATCAAGCACTCATAGACCCTGTTCAAGAATGAGAAGTAAACTCCTAGTCTCCAAGGAAAATCATACATGGGGCTAAATAAACTCCCATTCCTTCCAAATCTTTGTTATATAGGTATCTGTAGGAGAAAAAGAAGATGTTTAAGTATAAACACAATTTCATTGATGTGTTCCTGGAATGCTATAATATGATTTTTCTTTTAAAGGCTTAATTTGCAAAAAAGGTTACAGAATATGAATAATTCTAAGTATCCCACAAAGAGTAACACTACATTTGACATATGACATTGTTTTAAAGAGTTTTCAGTCAATGCTTTTTCTCTGGATGTTTCCTAATATTAGTCTTAATTGTATTGATAGTACTCTGTTTAATATTAATTATTAATATTAACATTAATAATTTAATATTGTTATTTAGACACTCAATATAATTGAAAAATGTATAATTTGAAATGATCTTTAAAATCCAGGCTTTATAATTAGTAGCTACTTTACTTCAGTTATTACATCATATTAACTACAATATACATGTAGTTGAACAAGATCTTAGAGCCACAGACTACAGACTGATCCTAATTTATTTATAAATAAATTCTTTAGAACAGTATAATGTTTCTGAAATTTTGTAAAGTTATACAGTTGTCATTAATTTTTCATTTTATTTTATTTATTTTTTTAGAATATGTGACATTTAAGAAAAGAGGAGAGTAGGGCAATAATACTCATTAACATGCCAGAAAACATTACCATTGGGAGAAACCTAAATGAATTTGAATTAGTTTATGTGCAGATGAAAATGCTAATGGTCTTTTCATAAGCAGCAGGGAAAGTATTTTATGTACAGGGGTGTGATCAGCTAGTTTTATTATTTTAGTGAAAATAAAGTATGAGAAAATAAATCTAAGTTGGAATTTTAAACAGAGAAATATTCTATCTATTATAGATGTCCAGTGCTATTATGCAAGCTGTATATTTTCCTGTTTAAAATCCTCATTCACAGACAGTCAAATCTATAGCCTAATGGTCTTTTCCTAAGGCTGCCATAGTGGAGTGCTCCATGCATGGAAAGGGGGAGTGTGGAAGAAAGTATGTGAGCATCAAGAGATATCTGAACTTTAGACCTTTTCTCAGTCTCAGGAAAGTTAAATAATTTTCTCATCTTCCATTCATTTCCTAAAGATATGACATAAAGCAGTAATTGAGTTTCATCTGGCCAATTGTTCAAAGCTATTTTAAACTACAAAATGATACATTGCAGTAAATCCATGAGCTAATGCCCAAATAGTTTTGCCTGTTTCAGCCATTCCTAAGTTGTACTAATGAAAGCCTCACATTTTTAAGGAGATATATAGAAGCACTTGGGTAAATATAGAGGTCTCCAACTGGATTCAGACAGATGGGGTTTAACCACATCTTGCACTCATACATCACAGTAGTCTAAGAGCTGGAAGACAGGTGCAAGGGGGGAGGCCCAGATTTTCTTGGTAAGTTTAAGAATGAAAAGTGGAAAAGGAATCTTTTTCTTTCTTTTATTTAACATTTAAAAAAGACATTTAAATCTTGTTAGAACAGCAGAAAGAGACGATGTGTTAACTCTGAATGAAGAGAGGAGAGAGATCTAGTGTTTTGAATCTTTTCTAAGCCATCTGTACCATTTGGGTAAGGTAATAGAGCAACTTCATCTTGAAGGAAAACTGCAGGAGCTTGTTTTGGTTTTAAAAAAAAGTACTTTTGCCATCCTGACAGGATTATTGATAGAAAAAGAAACTCAAGGTCTTAGACCTTGGTGTTTTTCTCATTCTATGGTAATCTTATTGCTGGAGATTGTTGGCTCAGCTAGTTCTTAGCTAGATGCTGGGAAGATAAATTTGAACTTGGGCTTGTGACACCACTTAACTTGTAATAATGATTGTTATCAGTGCTTCTCCATCCTGTTTGGATGGCAGGAAGTTAGGCTATGTGTGTGTGAGTGCTTTTCAAACTGTGAATGACATTTGAAATGCCCAGATACTTTTCCCAAAGTAGTGGTTAGGAATTACTACTATCATAGAAGTATAAATGCATTTTCATTATTTAGGGCAAGAAAATGCCATTGAACCCTTTGTCTCTAACAATAAGGGAGCTAAATTGTTCATTGATTTCTTAGCCAATCATTTGGTAAGAACTAAATGTGAGTGTGTGTGTGTGTGTGTGTGTGTATTTAATCTAGAAAGTTCTTTATTTACTAAAGAATATTTTACTTTAAACTTTGTGATCTTTGTATTCTCTGTGTTCATACTTGAAAATTATTTTGTTCCATCTACATTTTTGTGCAATAGAGCTGGGCATGATTTTTTGTTTGTCAAAATAGTGTATGTACATGGTATTGAGAAAGTCAGACTAGGAAGTGAGAGCTCAGGAAAAGGAGAAAAAAGAAATATAATGCAAAGTAAACAGTCTGCCTTTTTAAGAGTTTATTTTCTAGCACTTAAAGCACTTTAAAACTACTTTAAATTAAAATCACCTATATTAAGCAACTGAATACAAATTAATCAAAATCAGTGTTTTATTTTAAACACTTTTGAACAAATGAGTTTTCTAAATATTTTCATAGTCCTAAGTCTTGCTGATATCTGAGATATCTTTTTTAATTTTTATTTTATTTGTTCTAATTAGTTGTACATGACAGTAGAATGCATTTATACATTTTGCTAGCTCATACATAAATAGTGTGTAATCTATCTTTGAGATATCTTACTAACTCAACTATTACATAATAGTCAAAGCTGTCAGTTAATAGTTGAAGGGACTCTTAAAGCGGTGCAAAGGCTGGAAACCCTATACATTCAGGAATCAGACTTCCAGAATTCAATCCAGGTCTCCTCAACCTGAAGTTGTCTGAATCAGACCTGGACTTTCTCTAAAGGCAGAAATCAACATTAAGTCAGATGGAGCTGTGCTGTTATTGGGCTTAGGGTAGAGATTTTCTAGGAAGGAAATAATTTAAAGAAAGCAAAAGAAAACACAGCAACAGTTTCAAACAATGTAGATTCTGGTCCATACATGTACTATGAAATCAAGTGATGATGTTAAACACACTTATTTCTCCAGGCTCTAAGTTCTGAATGTTATTTATTTTAATTGTGTAGTTCTAGAAACAGATGAAATATGCAGATGCATTAATGATGTAGATAAGATTAGGGAAAGAAACTCAGGACTAGCAACAAAGGAAACTTGACCACCTGTGCCTAAAAGAGGAAAGGGGGGATGAAGTAGTGATCAGAGGAGAGTTTTGCAGAAGATGTTACTGAGTTGCTGTGGTCTTCAATGGACAAGGTCAACATGCTGTTACCTGGTCGAAAGAAGTTGGTTTAAGAACACTCTGACCTCACTCTCCTACTGCCCAAGTTCTACTGTTTCCTCTCAATGGCCAAATCCAACTAAAAGCAAGGAGGAAGCAGTGTCAATGATGTAGCCCACCAGCCAGCTTCTGAAACCACAGAGCAATCTAGAGAAGAGTAGCATGCTAACCTGGAGGGGCCAGTGAAACCCCTCTGCATGTAAACTCCACATAACTAGCTGTGTTTGTAAAACTCTAAGGTAGTTCAGCTTTAAGTGGAAGGAAGCTTTTTGTTATGTTTCAAGTATGATTTAGTAATATGTAATTTAAAACGCACTTCAACTAATCACTTTTGACTTAAAGATTCCTACTTAACAGTTAAATATATTAAAAGTAAACAGCAGAATCGGAAGTGAGAATAAATTATAAATCTAATATTTATCAAGAAAGAAGAGACATTATGAAGGCAG
Source organism: Sciurus carolinensis (assembly GCF_902686445.1). NCBI lineage: Eukaryota > Metazoa > Chordata > Mammalia > Rodentia > Sciuridae > Sciurus > Sciurus carolinensis. The sequence continues at coordinate 45,706,566 of NC_062221.1, forward strand.
GTAGGAGACTTGGAAATTGAAGTGATTTTGATAATAGAGCAGCCTCTTGGCTGGGGCAATACTATTAACCATTGGGTACTATTTTTCTCTATGGACCTACGTGCAGTTGGCAAAGAATGACCTACTGCTTTTATTGTTACCAGGACTCCCTTGATGAAATCTTAAGTACAAATCACTGAGAATACAAATAATAATAATGTTAGTATATAACTGAGTCCTATAATGTTAAATATGCAACTAGACCTTATAATGGCAAGGTCTTTCAGAGTAAAAATAAGTGAGTATTCCATGTAGAATTTGCAAAAGATTATTATTTGTTAGTTATTTATGATGAAATTCACTGATCTTGTTAAAACATTCCAAAAACACATGTGAGATATGGTAATCCCAGTTCAATTCAATGATTTCCTACCAGACCCAACCCTGTCAACCGTGATAAGAACCAAGTCTGAGTAATTCAAATCCTTTTGGACACATATTCATGTTTGAAACAAGGAATGCAAGAGCAGGTGTCACAATACACTTTCAACATATGGTGAGCTCTTCCACTGCAGCTGACTGCAATCCCTGTCAAAGGTCACAGAGACAAAAGACATAGAGTCAGAAGTAGATATGTGCTTCAAAAGCACATTCAGGAAACTGTGCTGTTATAAACTGCATTCACTGAACCAGAGAAAAACCCTATCCCTTTCATCAATAATGTCGTGTGAATTGAAAGCTGATTCTGAATTTAGTTATGTAAGTTCCTATATAACTGTGAGCAACAGAGAAACAGAAAATTGAATTGAGGAGGTCAGAAACCTTCCACATAGCAGAATATGGTCTTAATAGCCTATCTAACTCTCGACCCAAGTGTCATCATAAATAGGGAGCGGTGTAACAGAATCCACTTTGAGATTGAAGGAGTTAGACCCTTGAGTGTCTGTATTCACTGTACCACAAAGAGCAAGGGGAAGGCCTGAAAAGTAGCCATGCTGCAATCACTGAGGCACAATGGCTACTCGGCCACTCTCCAAATCTGGTTGTGTGGAGGAAAGGTACATGAAAGGATATACACATTTCAGGGGAAAACACAAAGTGTCACTTTCCACAAAGAAAAATGACATTGAGTCCACCTAGAGGAGAGAAGCAGCTGATTACCCGTCACCTTCTTTGAGGAGCCTTTCCCAACACCACAAGCCTGGGCCAAGCAGCTCCTCAGAGTCCTCCCCAGCCTCCCTGCATGCTGGGCCTTGATCATGTTCTACAGTCTGCTGTAATTACTTTTTGAAATCATGCACCGGACTGCAAGTTCCTTGAGGGCAGGGACTGTCTCTCCGGTGTTCTCATTTTGTCCCATCATCCAAGATGTGAAGCACCTATAAAAATGTAAATATAGTCTACAATATATAATAATTTAATTACATTATAATATAATTATTATAATATAGATAAACTCTCAATTATTACTTTCCACCTATTTCTATGCACCTGTGTCAATTTCCTTTAAACGTTCTCAGAATTGAAAACTTGGGACTTAATAGGTTGCTGCTTATCCTCAGCAGCTAAAAAGACCTTGCCAGGCTTGCCAGTAACTGACTGCAGTCTTCCAAGAGCAGGTGAGCGCTCTCACCAGAACACACCTGTAGATAACCTAGTCTTTGTCCAAAGCAAAGTCAGAAACTCTCCTGAGACCAATGTTGTCATTTACCAAGACTCAAAGATTTTAAAGGAACTTTGCTCGGATCCTATAAATCTTTGTGAATGTCAAGCCCCATCTGACATTTTTCTCTTTGATTTTTAAACTTCTATGACCTAAGCAATATTCAAAATGGAATCTTCAGTTAGTTTAGAAGGATGTTGTCGATGGATGTTTTGGGTGGGGAAAGGAAGACCATTTCCTCATCTGGTAACATACATCCTGCACTGCCTTCTCACCAGGGCGATGGATGATTTCTAGAAGTTCTGGAAGAGCACTATTTGAAATATGTCAAAAGTTATAGAAATAAAAGTCATGTTAGGATAAAATAAATTTAGAATTTACCCAAAATTAACAGAAGTATTAAAAAGCAAAAGAGAGCACTAAAATAATGATAGAACATCCAGCAAGAAGGGCTTTTGTGAAGGCTGTGAGCACCTGGGTTCCTTCTACCAAACTCATTTTGGAGAACTTTTGGGGGTTCTCTGGACTGAGAGGCAAGCTTCAAATTTTCCCTGGTTCTTGTTATAAAATCTACATATTATGAAGTGAAAAATTGAGTATTGAGAGGAAACCATAGTTTTTAAATGGAAAGTGAAAACTTATGAAGAAATTAATACTGGCAATTAGAATTTCTTGACTTGTAAACATTGACCTCATTATATTTTAGCACAATGAATAGTTATCTAGGGGATATAGAAAATTTTCAATCCAAATACCTTTTGAAATATTGCACTTATATCCCCTGCAAAACTCCACTGGAAGAATGGAGCCTACTAAAATAAATCAACCATTTAGAAAATTGCCAGTAACTTTACATTGTCTAAATTCCCCTTATGCCACATATGTCTTAATTATTGGGAGGGGGTATTAAACATTATTTTAAAAATTACTTAAATCTATAAATTTTCAAATATTAATCTTATAATTCTATACAAATGTACAAAATTTTAGTTTTAGGACTTGAACATAAAATTATTAGGCCTCTGTGATTATTACGTAGAATAAGGAATTTTAAAATACTATTAGGTTAGCTTTTATTGCATGTAATGAGAATCCCCCAGATGGTATAGAAGTCATTAAAAATTAATTTTAAAACCACTGGACTTGTCTTAAAGTGTCTTGAACTGATAAGCCTTCCTAATTTTCTAATGTTGCTCTAGTTCATTGATGAAGTAAAGTGGCTGGCTTTTTAAAATTGATAATCCCATTATAATTATTAAAGTATAGCACATTTAGTTTTCCTTATGTTTTTAAAGTGAGTCACTACCCCTCAAAGAAAATGTATGCTGTAGTACAGTGAATCCCAAACATTTCAAGTATTATGACTAAGTATAAACCTTTGTTATAAACTCATATTATTGTAATCAGTGTTTTAATATTTGCTGATTGAGAAAGCATGATAAAAAGGTGCTTTCAATTCAGTATTGATTTAAAGCAAGCATTTACTAATACAAACAGCACTCTATTCATTTGAAAAATAAGTTTGTAACACACAAACATATATATACATATATATATATGTACATATACTAACAGCAACATATGTATTATGTATATGCCTGAACAATTCTTGTAGTAATTCTGCTGTCCTCTTAGGGGTTTATGGATTTTGTTTCACTGTTGCTCCAGACTCTGTTTAATATGATATACAATTCAGTGTCATGAATAAAAGACCACTCAAGAAGGTATTCTATTAGTGGGTCAATATGTGTCTTAATGTGGTGACCTGCTTCTGCTGAGGACTTAGCTGCTTCTGATGTCACACTAGTGCTAGGAAGAAGCCTCTTCTTAGGTCACTCAGATGCCAGTTAATGCACTGTTGGGACAAATACACAAACACATACTCTTGTTTTCTAAATAAGTATAAATGTCCCCCAAAGTTCCCAATCAATGCCACAGACTAATTGATGCCACAAAATAAGTCTGAATTGTTTTATTGTGAGTAATGCTTTTCAGCTCCATTTATTTTTCTGTAGATTGGGCTAAGTTCTTCTAAATCCATGCTATTATGTATCCTGAATTATATTACAATTATTATGAAAACTTAAGCTTATTGGTTGCTTTTCAAAGGCTATTTTGCTGAGTTGTTTTCATCTGCTTCCATTCACTTAATAGAGAGGACATTTGTCATTTTTTTTTATACCTATACAGTTTTTTCTATATATAAAATCTGTACGTTTTTGTATACTGCACTTACATGCCTCCAGGGGAGATTAACATGTTTATAACCTTCTATATGAGATGTTAAAATATTTCAACTATGTCTCATGCCTAACAGGCTTGCCATGTGAATTGGTTTTGTCAGTTGGCTACAGAACATTGTTAGGTCAAATGCCCTGGCCTTAGAACAAAACAATGTTAGGGAAATTGTTTGAAGGAGATGAGATTGTTAAACTCTTTAGAGTAAAATGAGAAACAAAAACAAAATGGTGACAGAATAGGGTGAAAAAGTTTGAGTAATGCAAAAATCTGAAAAAAAAAAAAAAAAAAGGAAAATTGATTACAAGTCCCAAGTGAATGCTTTAGTCAGTCCTCACTAGTGTTTCGTTAATAACTTTCTGCTTTTCTGTTTTTAATATCTGCTGCCTTCTTTTCAACTGTATGGTGTAAGAGTCATATATTTGCATTTTCTAGGACTGATTCCACTCTCTATATTCTATCTTTTTTCCCTGTAAGTATACATGAACTTGTCAGACCACGTGGGCACATTCTGTGGTTCAGAAAATACGGTCACAACATCAAAACAGGCTGTTAGAGTTGTCATGTGGATTTACATCAGCTGCCATTCAAGAATGCTGAAAGAGCTATACAAGGTTTACATGAAAGAAGACAGTGGTGTTGTGATTGCAAGGGGGATCTGTACTAAATTCACATTCTCATTCTGCCATTTAGTGACTATGACCATGGACAGTTGACCTAACCTTTCAAAATCTTGAATTCTTTATCTGAAAATGGGAATCATTAAAGAACCACTTCAACAGGTTTTAATGAGACTAAAGGCCTGATGTAAACTCAACAAATGCTAGCTCTTGCTGGCTGCAGTGGTATAAACCTGTAATCCCCTTGACTTGAGAGGCTGAGGAAGGAGGATTGCAAGTTTGAAGCCAGTCTCAGCAATTTAGTGAGGGCCCAAGCAACTTAGTGAAACCATGTCTCTAAATAAAAAATAAAATTATGGCATTTGCAGGCAGATGAATGAAATTGGAGAATATCATGCTGAGTGAGATAAGCCAATCTCAAAAAAAAGGACAAATGATCTCACTAATAAGCGGATGATGACACATAATGGGGGGTTGGAGGGGGGCAAGAATGGAGGAAGGAAGGACTGTATAGAGGGAAAAGAAGGATGGGAGGGGTGGGGGGGAAGGGAAAAAATAACAGAATGAATCAAACAAAATTACCCTATGTAAATTTATGATTACATAAGTGGTATGCCTTTACTCCATGTACAAACAGAGAAACAACATGTATCCCATTTGTTTACAATGAAAAAAAAAAAAAAATAGGGGGGTGGCCCGGAATGCGGCTCAGTGGAAAAGTGCCCCTGGGTCCAATTCCCAGTAGCAAAAAAAAAAATAAATCGATAAATAAAACCAATGCTAGTCATGTTATTTTTAGTTAATTTTATTAGATAAGACACCAAATAATTGGATATCGACGTTTGAGTCTCTGTTAAAACAAAAATTTTCATATTAGATAATTTGGTTAGAAATCTCTATAAATTCCCTCTTTTAAACTCTGTATTTTATGAATTAGCTCTCCAGCTTAAAATACAAGATGGCGTATCTATATTGGATAGACACAACTACTTGATTGCCCCTTGTTATATGTATTATTAAAAGGTTCCCAATTGCTTTTCTTTCAACTAATTATTATTATAGTATAGATTAATTATTGAAACTTGAGAAAGTAAATCAAGATTTAAAGAGGTAACAAAGTGTGGTATGGTGGCTGAGGCCCATTAAGCCCAGCTACCTGGAAGTCTAAGGTAGGAACATTGCAACGTCCAAGTCAGCCTGGGCAATTTAGCAAGACCTTGTACCCAAAAATTTAAAAACTGGGTTAAGCATGTAGCTCAGTTGTATAACTCTTGCCTACCATGTGTGAGACCCTAGGTTCAATCCCTAGTACTACAAATGAAAAAAAAAAAAAATGAAAAAGGCAAAAAAAAAAAAAATCATCCTACTTTATAAATAACTACGATAACAATTTTTATGAATATAATTTGGTTCCCTTTCCTTTTAATTCCTTAGGTTAGACTATATATAGAACTGGATTGTAAGGTATAACCATTTTAAGCTGTCTGAGGGCAGGGATGTACCTCAGGGGCAGAAAATTGGACTAGCATGCACAAGGATCTGGGTTTTGTGTCTTGTGTGCGCACAGAAATACGTTCCTAAAAATGACTATTTCCCCCCCCCAGATTTTTTTTTCTAAAATGTGCTCATCCATATTCCAGAGCTTTCAGAGTGGCAGCCTTATCACAGCCTCATTGGCACTCAGTGATTTAAAAAAAAAAAAGAAAAAGAAAAAAAATACCATTGAAGGTTTTCAGAGGTCAAATTTCTAAATTAAACAACACAATTGTCTTCTGTTCTCAGTTATTAATGAGACACTGGTCAGTAATTGTTTTTTGTTTTCTTAACACTGTGGTCAAATTTGTTTGTTTTCTATTTGAAAGAGTTAAGCAGGATCATAATTTATCTTGTTTGTTATTTGAGTTGCATTAAAGGCATTTAATTTTGTCATGTGATGAAAAAGTGATTGCACAAATGGTGATCTTCCAGCTTTGAGATAAGCTGTGGGAATATAGAGCACCTCTACATTTCTCTTCTAAATCATCATCCTGAGTCCTGCGGAAGGTAGACACACAGACAGTGTAATTCAATAGCTTTGAGGAGGTTACCACGGTTACCTGGAACTTCAGGCTGGAGGCTGCTTCCAAGGCTCATTGTACTAACACAATTACTTGTCTGAATCGAAGTGAAAATGTTTGAATGTATTTTTTTTTTAACCTTGTTAGTGGCATGGATTATATTTTTATTTATTCTGAAGCATGGTGAAGGATGTATTTGAAGTCAGTTATACAGTTTTATGTCAAATAAATCCTTTGTGGCCTGCTTGACCTACAGATAAATTTCAGTGTTTATATTCACTGTAACTCAAGAGGAGAATTGAATGGAAATGACTGGCAATGGAGGTGCTGAACTAATAACTAATGGTTATTAGTTGATATTTCCTTAAAGGAGATAGTGGTTGGAATGGAATGATGGACACAAAAAGCAGACAATAGTTAAAAATTCCTGGATTACATATTCGAATCTCCAACACCCCTCCCCCTTATTTATAGCTGTACCTTCTGTCTCCATCTATGGTGTTTTCTTCTATTTTACTAACATACCACACACATTTAATTTTTTGTCTGTTTATTGTTTTTCTTCACTAGAAATAATTTCCATGAGGGTGAGGGTTCCACGGTTTTTTTCACTGCCCTACGACCTGTGTTTAGAAAAGTGACTAGCAGCCCACAAAAGGCGCTCAATAACTGTTAGTGAATGAATTTACAAGTAATGATAATTCTAGAAAATGCTTTGAAGAATAAGGTGAAATCTATGAAACCGTGTGTTAAGAATAAATGCTAATGTGTCTAACTTTTTCCCCCGTACCAGGGATTGAACCCAGACAGGGGTACTTTACCACTGAACACATCCCCAGCCCATTTTTCTATTTTATTTTGAGACAGGGTGTCACTAAGTTGCTTAAGGTCTCACTAAGCTGCTTAAGCTGGCTTTGAACTTCATGATTCTCCTGCCTCAACCTCTCAAGCTGCTTGGATCACGGGCATGCACCACCACATCTGACTTAACTTTTGACTCACATCTCTCAAAGGAATAACAATCTAACATCTAGCTAATCAAAATTCTTAAATGTGAATGTATATCTGATGATACCTAAGGAATTTTAGATCAGATCATCATTATTTAGCAAAAGTATTCTCAAAGTCAACTTTTCAATAACTAGCAATATGGTTCATTAAAATTAGGGAAATCTAGCGATTTGGCTATTTCCTTTCAATTATTGAGTAGAAGCAATAATTTAAAAATAATTTTCGTTATTGAAAATGTTTTCGTGGAATAAATATAGTGATTTTCCAGCCTTTGCTACTAGAGTGTATAAGTATAATTTACTTAAAAACATTTGTGATTTGAACACTCCTTAGATATTTGATAATGTTAGGGAATTAATGATCATTTTAGATGAGCAATGATATTAATAAATAGTCATTATCTTTTAGAATTTTGTACAAATATAACTATACAAAAAAGGATTTGTCTGAGAATTTTCCCCCCAAAATATTATAAGGAGACAATGGATAAGAATGTGAGTAGGGATAGGTTGATGGTCAGTGGTACTAGGGATGATTGCCAGGTGTGATGATTGATTGATGCATTATTCACTCTACCTCGGAATTATTCTTCATAATAGGAGGAAGAGGAAGGCAAGAGGAAAAATGTGAGAATAGAAGAAGATAAAAGTGTTGAGAAGGAATAGCGTAGGTGTTTGAGAAATATATGAGCAACTCCATGCAATACAGTGGATAAGATGAGCAGTTAACATCACTGAACACTATGTACCAACTCCTTTAATTTTCACAATAACCCCATAAGCTGGGATCTATGATTATCATCATTTTCAAATGAGGAAGTTGCAATTCAAAGTAAACGAGAGAATTTTATAAAATATAGGTGATGGAACTTTCAAAACGTTTAGGTCATTGAACCCAAGACACCAGTGTAGGGTGTATTTACATCAAAAGGGACATTACATTGTAAGGTGCAAGTGTATTGCAAGGCATGCTATTATTTTATGTATCTCTAAGAAAGGAAAACTTAGAATTTTTATTTTATACTTATTATTAAGAGCTCTTAGGTTCTTTACATAAAGTTTTTTTCATTATGTATCACTACTCTTTATACAAAAAATAGAAAATACAAAATGAGATCTTCCTAAAACATTTCACATTCTGAAGTTAATTCCTTCAAAAAGTTATGAATGTCTGCATTTTACCTGCAATATCATCCCTGTGCCATTAAAGAAGTAGTGCCACAAGTTGTGTTAGAAGAATGCTCTGTTACTGTCTCTGGAACTTTCTTCTTAACCAGTGACAACTATTTTGCAAATTTTGATGCTAGCAACTTTCCTGAACTTACCAAAGTTATCAAGGTAAGTTTTCAACAGGACTCCTGGTCCTTCCTAAAATGACCCTTAAGTGGTTCAATAACTTGAAACCTGGAGGGACTATAGTTGTTTAGTCAGGTACAGAAAAATAACCAAATTAGCACATGCACAAATAAGTGAAAATGTGTCAAAAGCACCACCTGGACCATGGTGACAGCAAAGACTCACAGTGAATTCAGAGATATTCAAATATGGAAAAGGAGTAAACAGTAGATGTCTCAGAATAGATGAAATTAAATAAATTCCTTAACTGAATAATGGATACACAGGTGTTCAGGACATGCATATAAAATATTTCTAAACAAAAGATTAGATGAGACGTGAAGGGTGGGTGGGATTTACTTATGCCGAGCCTTTCATTTCCTGCTGAGTAGAGTTTGCTTTTTTCTAGAGCAGAATGGGTATTTAAGGACTGTTCATAAGAAAGGTGGAGACTAAACCAAATGTACTTAATTTTAAAAGAACTCTAACAGAAATGTGTAGGATAGACTAATTATGGCTGGAAGCAGTGTTAAGAACTAAGAAAAGAGAAGTTCAAGGTGAATTTGTTAACTGTCAAAAGTGGGACAGTGGCCCAAGTGAGTGACAAAATAAAGTTTTGTGAATATTTACCTGGCATATCCAGGCTTGTTATTTGTTTCATTTTTCTAAAAGTCAAATATTTTAAAATTTGAGTTTCAATGTATTTCAATATCTAAATGCAATGTCTCTTTATTTCATAGGTTCTGATTATAAATTGGGACATACTCTAATATCTAAACATAACTAGGGAATAATTGACACTGTTATACTTAATACAATATTTAGTTTTGAAATCTAAAAATCATTTAGTCAGTGTTTTGAATGCAAATACTTTAAAAGTACTATTTATTTTTGAAGATATTGTTAGAATGTAGGTCTTTGGTACAAGTGATTTGTGTATGCAGTTGTGTAATTACTTGATGTCTATTAAAGTCCCATGATGATTAGCATATGGTGTTACATAATAGTACCTAATAACATATGATGACTGTAATTAAGTGCATTGACTTAAGACATTGTTTTTTAATGACCCTCAGTGGATACAGAATGAAAGGTAAATTAAAGGTTCATTAAGTGGTGTTCAGAAGGAAAAAATGTTTTCTAATGGCAGATGTACTGTGAAATTAAATGGATTTTATGAAGATCTGATATCTGGTGTTTTATCAAGTGACAAGTCCAGGTTGAAGAATGTGAAGTGTTTTAATAAACTTTAAAAATATCATTTGTTTTCATTTTATTCAAAATTTTGAGCATTAAGTGTGTAAATCATTTGGGGAAAACCTTGGAAATTTGACTGTTGCTACATCAAAATGACCTTTAGTGTGGTTTTGTTTAAGGTTCTGATATCTGAAAAGCAAAGCAGGAAAGAACACAACATTAATGTATGCAGCAGAATTAAAAAAAAAAAAAAAAAAAAACTGTAGCATGCAGCATTTTCCCATTTACATTAGCCAGAATTTAAGCTTGTAAACCAGAAGAGCTGTGCTTGAAAATGTGTGGTTTATCAGAAAATTAGAGACAGGGAAATAATACTGGTTTTAATTCTTGTTCGTTAAGGTGCCATAAAGGCCATTTCAAATATTGAACATGTAGTGAATTTGAACTTTTTCATAAAATTATCACTCCAATAGCATTTTTTTTTTTTTTTTTTTGTGGTGCTGGGAATTGAACCCAGGGCCTTGTGCTTGCAAGGAGAGCACTCTACCAACTGAGCATCTTCCCAGCCCTCCAATAGCATTTTTAAAATAAGAAACTGGGCTCAGTGGTTCATGCCTGTAATCCCAGTAGCTTGGGAGACTGAGGCAAGAAGATCACAAGTTCAAAGCCAGCCTTAGCAATTTAGCAAGGCCCTATACAACTCAGTGAGACCCTGTTTCAAAATAAATAAAGAATAAAAAAGGCAGCTGGGGATGTGATTCAGTGACTAAGCACCCCTAGGTTCAACTCTGTTTTAAAAAGAAAATAAAGACAATGCTATTTATATAGTAAGAGTTTTATAACTGTCATTTCAACCTCATATGGATATTTGATAGAGGCAGCTATTCTCAAAAACTTGCTTGTAATTCTGACATGCTGGGTATGAAGAGGCTTTCCTTTGCTAAACAAAATTCAGTATAGGTTTGCATGCTTTTTTTAAAAATTTTTTTAATTGTATGAACAAAAACAAGTATGTGGATGCTAAAAGGAAGACTCATTAACCTTACCAATGGGGGAATAGGTCCTAGAGACAAAACTTCTGCCTACCCGAAAGCTTCCCTGATGTTAGTCTACAATATTTCATTTTATTTCCATACTTCTTTTTGACTCCACCTTTATAGATTACCTATATCCTTACTGGAAATAATTAATGAAATGAAGTTTTGTCTTAGGCTTAGGAAAGGAAATTGGAGCCAAAGGCAGAGCTAATGCCTAAGAGGAGAATGTTTTCATTTTAAAAAGTTTCACTGAGATATAAATTACCTACTGTAAAAATTCACCCATATGAAATGTACAATTTAATGATTTTTAAGGTGCTCAGAGTTGTATAATTATCACCATAATCAATTCCATTTTAGAACATTTTGTTCTCTTCTCAAATACAGTTCTCATTCATTGATAGTTACACAGTCATCTTCTGTTTCTTCCAATCCCCCTGTACAAGTCCTCTGTAACTATTAATCTGTCAATAGCTTCATGTACTCTGGATTTACACATATAGTTATGTATCACTTTATGATGAGGATTTGTTCTGAGAAATTTGCCATTAGATGATTTTGTCATTGTGCAAACACAGAGTGTATTTACACAAACTAAAATGGCACAGCATCATCAGGCCATATAATCTTATGGGACCACAGTATATGTGGTCTGTTGATTAAAATGTCATTATGTGATATATGACTTTAAACAGAATTATGACACATTTGTCTGTCCATAGCCTTGGGTTCTATATCTGTGGATTCAATTAACTGCACATAAAATTATTTGAAAAAAGTTTTTCAGGAAGTTCCAAAGAGCAATATTTGAATTTGTATGTGCTTTTGAGTACCACACTGAATTTATGCTAATGAATTGTTATGTAGGCAAACTGTTCACCATTTTACAGATCTCATTCATTTTCCAGCAGTGTTTGAACATTGTTCATCTTCTATCTAGTTTGTGTAGTATCATTTCAAATGTACTGAACATTTGAAGCATTTTCTACTATTTATATGGCATCTGCATTGTACTATTTATTACAAGTGTCTAGAGATTACTTAAATATTTAAAGAGATGATAAAAGGGAGGTATCCATAGATACATGCAAGTAATATGCCATTTTGCACAAGGTACTTCCTTGAGCATCCTTAGATTTTGGTGTCCTAGGTGTCCTGAAGTCAGTCTCTCATGGTTATTGAGAGAGAACTCTGTGGCCTTTTGTGAGTGACCGCTTTTCCTAAGCACAATATTTTCAAGATTCATCTGTGCTGTACTATGTATCAGTTCTTAATTCACTTTTATTGTTGAACAACATTTCACTGTATGAATATACTACATTTTATTTATCCTTTCAAAGTTGATGGATATTTGGTTGTTTCTACTTTTAGACCACTGTTAATAATGCTTCTCTGAAACATTTGTGTACCAGTATTTATGTAGATTTGTGTTTTCATTTCTGTGGGACTATACCTAGAAACTTGATGTTTAACTTTTTGACAACTATCAGACTGTTTTTCAAAGCAGCTGCACTGTTTTCCATTTGCCGCTTGCACTGTATGAGTGTTCCACTTCTCTACTTTCTGGTGAACACTTGTCTTTTTTATTTTTGCTATCCTAGTGAGTGTGGTCTTTCATTTTGGTTTTGACTTTTATTTCTTTAATGACTAAGTATACTTGGTGTCTTTTCATGAGTTTATTAGTTATTTGTACATGTTCTTTGGAGATATGTCTATTCAGATCTTTCGTTCATTTTTAAATTGGATTATCTTTCCTTTTGTTATCAAGTTGTAAGAGTTCTCTATCTTCTGGATATAAGTCCCCTTATTAGATACACAATTTGAAAGTACTTCCTCCCAATTCATGGGTTGCCTTTGTACTTTCTTGATGGTATCATTTGAAGCACAGATGAAGTTCATCTCCCACACATCTTTTCCTTTTGTTTGTTGTTGGTACTTTCTACAATGAAGTTTTGCAAGATAGAACACTAAAAAAAAATACTGAGTCTTAGGTATATTTTTTAAATGGCTTCTAAGGTGTTTTTGGACACACCATCTAGATTACTCTAAATATCTAGAACTGAAGAGGTAGATACGATGTTGAAGTCTTCAACCCCACATCCAAGAAATGTTTTTGAAATTTTGGAATCAGATATAGACAAAGGAAAGTAGTTTTTCATATACATATATTCTAGAACAAAGTAAAATGAACATAAATGGTTTTTTGAAACTCTAGAAGACGGATACTTGAAAAAGCAAAAAAATGGAAAGGAATGCCAACTGTGTGTGTGCGTGTGTGCACACACACACAGAGACACACACACAGACACATACAACCCTATTATTATTAAATTTAAGTCATGTAGGATGCCCCTGACATGTTCTTCACTTAGCTTTATATCTTAGCATTTTAGTTTTAGTGAATACAGAATTGCTATTCCTTAAAGGCAGCATTTCATATATTCCAGAAATATACAAATCCTTTCATAATATCTATTAAGAGGTTGTTTCTGTACATATTATGGTTGATATAACCCTGATTTTTGCTTTTAGGTCTTAAATTATGCTATTAAAGTAGTTTTCAGGTTTTTAAAATCACTTTCATTCTAAACCTGTTTTCCTAAATTGCTGAGGGTCTGTACCATATCAACAAGACAACAAAAATGTGTGTCTTTCTAAAGTACCTCCTCTTCTGCAGTTGGCAGCATTGCTTACACATCATAATGTGAGCATATACAGACAGAATTGGCACTGCCTGCTATAATGGTTTTTGTGAACAGGGCGTTGAAATATAAGTTATCATTTATTATGGAAAAAGAAAGTATTTGTTTTCTTAAATATTTCACATACCAAAACATTTGTATTATTACTGATCTGGGCGGAAAGAACAAGTTAAAGTGGGACTCAACATCTTGGAAAGCCTGTGTTTTTAAACCAAGATTTAACCTGGTCCAGTTCCTGGTAAATCTCTTCTATGTATTAAATTCTGCTTAACTTCTGTCATAAGATCATAAGAAAAATCATAAGGATTCATAAAATCACTTTACCATGCTGTGTACTTTTCAGGAGAACATGTAAGATTCCAGTAAGATTCCAGTAAGATTCCTAACTCTTTGGAGTTAGGGTCTGCTGTGCTGAGTCGTTCAGGACGAGAATGGAAAAGCCTTGAGTGGGTTTCATATCTTTCGGTTCCTCCCTAGGGCCCCACTGCTATAAGTGGAGAGTGGGACATCAGCCTTCAGTAAATGGTTTCCACTGCTGTCACAGCAGTATCCAGACACAGTCCCCTTTCTTTCCAACCAAATTGCCAGTAAATAGTTTGGGAATAGATGAATGACTGGGATAAGAATGGGGAAAACACTGTCTTTACTATCTCTAAGTACATGGCAAGTTTCATTTATACATCTTTACAAGTAAGATTATAATTTTAAAATTATATAGAAATAAAATATAATAATTATCCCAGCACCAATAATTAAATGTAACAAGTATAATAGTATAACTATAAGCAATTATAAAACTCTTTTTTCTTTTTTTTTTTTTTTCAGGACTGGAAATTAAATCCAGGGCCCACCCACACACTAGGCACTTAGCTACATCCCTAGCTCTTTTTTAAATTTTATTTTGAAACAGGGTCTGGCTAAGTTGCCCAGGCTGGACTTAAACTTAGAATCCTCCTGTCTTAGCCTCCCAAGTAGCTAGGATTATAGGTGAAGGCCACCAAGTGATTATAAAAATCTTAAGCTAAGTGTTTGCATTTTGAATACTAAATAATTCAACTATGGTAAAGAGTGCTTGTGTTTAACATGATTGATTTCAATCTTCATCATTATGTATCTCTTTCTCTAGGGTTTTCTGGTTATCCTGTTTCACTGTAATAATGTCCTTGATGCCAGTTTCTTCTTGCTCTATATCATCATGTTGTGAACCCAGTCTCATGTATCATTATCCTGTTGGAACCTGCAGTGGTCATCTTTTACATATGTATATCTGTTCTTGTTCAGAAAATCTAAACTTATTTTCCACAGACCCCTGGGTTCTACCTTCTTATGCGTTGAAGGAGATGGTTACACCAACCACTACAAGCAGACGCTTATTCCCAAATTCCTGCTTGAGTTCACACTCACTATTTTGTACAGGATCATCCCTGTTACTTTAGCCTTATCCATTTTTCAAGGCATAGCTTTTCTTCCCATTGAAACCCTCCTTAATCTAACTATTCCTGACTTTTCATTTTAGAGTACATGGTTTACTTCCTGATTAGACTTTAAAGTATAAAAATAGGTTAACTATATCCTTGCTGATAAATTATAATTTGCTTGGAACAATTTCTCATTCATTTTTGGTTTATATTTTTATGACTCTTAAGACTGTACATATGTCACTAATGCTTAATAAATCTTAAGGGCAATGACGACTAGGAGTCATTTATGGAATGTTTTCTCTGTATTAAGGATGGTGCTAAGTTCTTGAAATTCACTCAGAGAAGCCTCAGGGTGACCCTATAACTAAAATCACTGTGTGTGTGTGTGGCGGGGGGTTGTACAGAATAAGAAACAGAATATTAGAAAGATTAATTTCCTGGCCTAAAGTTACAAAGTCAGTAAGTGTCAGTACTGGAATTCATACCCTACTATCTTAAACCCAAGTGCACAATTTTTAACAGGTTATGCTGCAAAATTCCTGTTGTTTTCTACTAATGACACCTTACATGCATATATTACAGAGGATTTTAAAGTACCTCCTGGCCTTAACAGGAATGGAACACTGTTTTTTATTATTTTAGATATGTAGTTCATTATTTCTATCCTGTTTTGTCCATAAAGTGTGTTATGTAGCCTAACTTGATTATCATACATTTAGTTGTATTCCTAGAATATCTGAATTCAAATTTTATCAAAATATGTTTTGTTTTAGTGTGAATTTTCTTAGAAATGATTGATGAAATTGAGGAACAGTCTCAGCATTACTTATGACAATTTTGACTCCAGTTTGGGAGGAAAGCTTGAAACACTTTATTTAAGAAGAGGAGATTTAGTAAACCCTGTATTTACTGCATTAACAAAAGTCAAACTTGATTTAGTTTTTTTGTCTCCCCTTCCTATTTTTAAAGAAAAAATAAAAATATTTTCTTTTCTTTGGAACAATTTGTTCAAGCTTTAGGAGCCATTTAATTAAATTATTACCTGCTGGATCACCATCTGTTTTTTCCTAGAAATAAGAAGCATAGCTTTCTTTTACATAGGCTTGGTAAATATGTAGAAGGTGCCAAAAAGCAATAAATATCATCACAGATGGACTGAGGCACTTCAATCTCTACACAGTCAGTCTTGATTGTTCTGGGCAGAGCTAAATGGATTTTTCTGGATAGATTCCTTTCAAAATGTATTATGCACAAGAGGGGAGTTGGGTTGATCTTCCATAGATTCCATGTTTTCCCTTTCATGACACAGAACCTGATTTTGTTTTTAACTCCATGCTGCCCACATAACAAACACCAGTTCTGAAAGATGTGCAAATAGAAATGTTATAATGTGTCCAAATGACTTGAAGTTGGTAAATTCTAGGATGGGTTTTCCATGAGCCACCTTTCCAAAAGCTACTTCCTTCTATCTGCTCCCATGTCCCCCATTCCTCTGACAATACCTTCATATCTGCCCCAATGCAGGAAAGCCTGACTCATTCCCCCATTCCATGCTTTGATGTCTTGTTCAGGGATTAAAAGAATTCAAACATTCACAGTGGAAATTTACTTTGGATTCTCATCCTTACATTTGCTATGTTAAGGTATTGGGGTGTCTGGGTGTGTGTATACATTATTATCATTTTATTATTATTACTATTATTAGTCAATCTTTATTCATATTTCATAATCTTTATATAATACTGATAAGTAGTACTTAAAACAAACATTTGTGAAATTATCTTATTGATTTTTCACCAGACAAAATATTCAGGGCTGAGGGTACAACTCAGTGATAGAGAATTCAGTGAGCACATGCAAAGGCCCAGATTCAATACTCAGTACTGCCCATCCCTAAATCTAGTTTCATCTCTGAAGCAAAGTTATTCTCCCTGGGGTTCATGGATAGTAATTATGGACCCAGGATTCAAATATAGCTGTTTTTATTCCTAATAATTTATGATTTTAAAACAATAGCAGTTAATATAGGATTACAGTTTACCAAATCCTTCAATGATAATATTTACCTTTATTAATCAATAAGTTCTTAAAAGTACACAGATTAAGTATTACTATCCTCTTTGGAAGACAGAACAAGCTAAAATTGTGGCTATGCAACACATGACTAGCAAAATGACAATCAGGGGACATTAAATTCTATTCCTTTTTTAGGATACCTTGACTCTTTGGAGTCCATTATTTACTGTGCAGTTGCCAGGTTCCATATACTATGCTACACTGTAAAGATAAAAGGTAACTAAACAAATTACCTACAGTTCAGACTGAAATTGAGGGAAAATCAGGCTGGGGAAGAGCAAGTGCTTTATATACCTGGAAATAGCGTGAAAACGGCGAGTTGAGGGAAGAGGCAGCACTGAAGTTTAGGCCTGGCATAAAAGTCGTATATGCTTTATAAAGGCATCTTCCCAGTTTCCTGTTCATGTAGGATAAGGTGTTTAGCAGAAGTTATTTTTCAGTGCTGGGAATGGAAGCCAGGGCCTCACACATGCTAGATAAGCACCCTACCACAGAGCTACTTCCTGACCTCCATGGTGTAGAATTTTAAGCAGTCAGGTGATATGATCCAGTTTGTATTTTGACAAAATAGCTAATATATTCTAGTTATTTATTGCTGAGTAATAAATTGTTCCCAAATTTTGTGTCTTTGACCAATGATCATCTTATAAATACCTCAACATTCGATCAAGATCATATACAGGTCTCAGCTGTCCCATTCTTTTAATCTACATGGCATCTACTGCTTGTGACACAGTGACAATGACCAGCTGGTGGCTGGTCTGGAGCCAAAAGAGCTTCCCTCATGTGTGTGACAGTTTAATTTGGATGCCTGGCTAAACTCCTCCTAGTGGTACCAAAGCCTCCCTCCCTGGGCTCTCCAACAAGGTAGTTTTACTTTTACAGAGAAGGAATTCTTAGAGATATGGTACTAGAGCTATTTTATGGATGTGGTTGAGATCAGTGTTTTGTTTGGGAGTAATACACATGTGATAGTTACGGGAGATAATTGGAATGAAATGTCTCAGCAGTTCCAGCAGCTGAAGGAGTCCATATAGAGGTGTTAGGAGGAAGGGTCTCTGGTTTTCATACAGAGTGACAGAGACCACGGCTCCAAAGCAGCAGGTTAAGGACAGGTCAAGTTTTCCTATTATTCTGAGGACCCAAGACTTGGTATATCTGAAATGGTAGAGAAAAACATATTCTTTGATGTAATAGTCATTTCAAATAAAATATCCACATGTTCATTATTGTTTTACAATATTTCATTCTTAGTATATGCAAAAGAATAAAATGGACTTTTTTATAGACAGTTATTATATCATTTCTAAATAGATTCCTGAGGCATCAATAGTGAAATAAATGAAACAAGTATGAATGAAAAGGTAAAAATGAAATAATGGGACAGGCTAATGGGAGGCAAAAATATATAAATAAGAGGATGCATTATGGGAACCAAGAAAAGAAATGTGAAAAGTAGCTAAAACTCATGTTGATAAAGTAATAATATTTGACATTTTAAGATTGAAGGACTAGGTGAATTTAAAAAAATTTTTCTTGCATTATTATAATAAACCATCTTTCAATGGTGTCAATTGTATAGGAGTCCCATTAAATGTTTTACATTTAATGTCTTTGTGAAGGCATTTTCATGCCTTTTGCCTGACATTTAATTTCATATCAGCATTACTTTTATGTGCCATTGGAGGTCTTTCATTTTTTATAATATTCCTGATCATAAATAAAATATAAATGACATATGCAGTGCTCAGTTCAGTTTTTTAGTAAACTCTTTAGTTGCTTTAATTCAGATCACATTATTAATATGCATATATGTAAATGTGTAATAAAAATTTCTCAGTGTTGAACTGTCATGCAGATATAATATATTGTAACAGTATTTCTCATTTTGTTTCTTCTTTACTCCTACTTTTTATTAAAAAGCTTATCTGTCATTAGTGTTATCATACATAAAGAAACACCACTTACAGGAAGAACTTGAATTTCATACATTTAAAGTAATATTCTAGTCACCTTTTCTCAGATAAAATTCCATTATTTATATTAGTGGGAGGTCTAGAAGAAAATATTGTAAAAATAAATCTTTGTTTAGCTTCAGATATATGCATACTGATGAATATGACATGTTAGAAAAAAAATAATTAGCAAAATCTCAGGCAATTTGTCTCTTCTTTTGTTGCTTAGATAATTCATGAAAAGCAATTGAGTCTTGATTCTGTCATCAATTGTCAATTGAAAATTGTTTTATATTTTCTTCGTAATGACTAAGTTTTGCATTCCTGGTTTTCTTGCCATTAATGTTCTTCTAATACTCAGTAAGACAAAACAATTAATAATTTCTAGCCTCACTGTAAATTGTATTTGTCTTTTAAGGAGCATAACATGCACTTAACCTAGAAGTAATTCCTTTTGTAGTATTTTGGTTAAATTCCCATTTTTTTTTCTTTTTCCTTTTTATTTTATATATATATATATATGTATATATATATATACACATTTTTATGTGTATATATATACACATTTTTATGTGTATATATATACACATATTTTTATGTGTATATATATATACATATTTTTATGTGTATATATATATATATATATATATATATATATATACATATTTTTTGGTACCAGGGATTGAACTCAGGGGCACTTAACCACTAGGGCACATCTCCAGCCCTATTTTATATTTTGAGACAGGGTCTCACTGAATTGCTTAGTGTCTCACTTGCTGATGCTGACTTTGAACTTGTGATTCCAATTTTGATTTTCTTCAGTTTGTGGTATAAGAGTTTAAAAGCTGAATATTAAAAATTTACATTTGGATCTTTTTATTGGGTCTTTAATTAAAAAATAAATTTCCCCAGTATAACTTTGGGAAATTTCATATGATTCAGTCTATTACTATGTAACAGAATTTTAAATGAACATGAACATACTATACAACTGTGTTTCTTTTTCTTTCTAACCAGTTACTCACAGCATCACAGTTTATTAATGATTTTTCCTGTTAACATCCTAAAGGAACATTGTATGAATAAAACAAGTTCAGAAAGTAAAAAGCGCAGATTCTAAGTGCACTGTATTTCCAATCTTTGTCTCAAATAGTCTTCTGTGTTATGATTCTAGGAAACATAGCAAAACGAATTTTAGAATAAAGCACTTTCAGGTTGTAGAAACCTGTTGATACTTTGCAAAAGGTAAAGATATTTAAAAGGTAAACCAATAAAGTACCTTTGAAAAATGTGAAAATAGAGTACTTAGTGGCCGCATGTAGATAAAAGCTTCATCTGTCTGTTCCTGGAAATCTAAAAGCCATAGTCAAAAAGCAGCAATTTAAGATCATTCATGCTGGCTGAAAGGATAAAAAATTGCAGTGTATCTATCGAGCTAAGAGGCTCCTCCTGGCAGACTGCTCTCAAAGAGCCAAGTGGTGATTGTATTGATGTGTTAACTCTCAACACCCTCAAAGCCCTCTTAGGCCAGTGCAAACTTCACATACTAGGGAGAGGGACAGGGTGGACCAAAGGGTTTGAATGGCTGAAAAAACAGGTCAGTAGCAGGTTGAATGTGAACTGTAGCTGTCAAGTTCTAAGCAGTGTTCTTTTGCTCTTTGTCCCCTCAATAGCAGACGAAGAGATAAATTTTGAAAGTATTCCTAAGAAGTCTCCATAAAGTAGAGGTTGTGGTCTTTTCCTTGGAGCACTGTGCTTGGAAGCGATTTTCCCTTATTCAAAACTCCAGTGTCAGGAAGCATAGATGTCTGGCAGGTGCAGTACTGAACAAATAACAAAGAACTTTTAGGTCCTGGAGTCAGTAGCCCTCAGAGATCTAAAGGTCAAGGCAGGACCATTAAGAATGAATGGCCATGGAGATTCCTGGTGCTTGTGGTCACATTGGTGGCATACCAGGAATGAGTGAGCCAACAAGATCTCTGTGTCTGTTAATATTATGTGAACTCTAGGAACTCTTAGGGACCATGAAAGCTGTAATGTTTAAAAGTGGATTTTGAGGTTTGACAGGTTGGGTAGCTCTTTACTTGCTGACAGTGAAAACAGACTGAACCACTGAAACTCAGATAACCTCGTGTATATAAATGAGAAGAATAACAGTACTTTAATATATGAGATTATTTGACTAAATAGGACAGTGCATGAAAAACTCTACTCTTACAGTAAGTCCCCGTTTTAAGGGTTCAAGAAGTAATCTATTAACCTATTATTTTGAATATAAAATGGGGATACTACTTCTGTTTACCAAAATCTAAGTATAAAAGATAAAATGAGACTTATAGATTTCTCTGACTAGAAGAGAAAAATGTCTCCAATGTAGAAATCTGCAACTCCAAAAAGAGAAAACTTAGAAAAAAACAGAATAAGAAACAAATCTTTCAGTTTAAACTAACAGTCTTATGCATTAACAAGTGAGATCAGCAGAAGACTGATGGAACTTGAACAGGACCCATTACAACCTTCTTTGCCCCTGACTGCAATGAAGCTTGCAAATACAGTGAAATTCAATTACAGTGGCTTTCTGTAGCCAGAATATTAGATTTTTTTCTCCTCCACTCTTCTTTATTTTGTACTTTCGTGACTATTTTTATCTCACTTATATGCATTTCTAATGTGAGCCACTTCAAATACTTTGAAGATGCAAAGGATATAAATTCTGTGAATAAGTAAATATTTCTGGAGATTTATACTATAAACGGAAATGATAACTGGCAAAGAAAGACCCTCTAGAATCTAGGTGGAGCTAGAATTAAACACCAAAATGGACCAGAAAGGAGTCCATGGCAGGAACAAGATCTATTTACACATCCCTAAGTCAGAAGAGTTTTGTGATGTTAGTGAGATAAGCTGACAGGACAAATATTCTAAATAGTGCTATATGTTCAAGCTACCAGTTCAGGATACCCATAGGCTGTACTTTGTATTGCTTTGGTTCATTTAAATTAATTCTTTTCTTTACCAAATCCTAAATTGAACCATGTCATTTGGCTATTAAAAAACCTTACTATAAATACAGGTCAGTGGACCCAACTAACCATCCAGTAGAGTGTACAACACAAATTGCTTTTGCACACGGGTCCCAGAAGAAAAGCTGGACTACTCAGGGAACTGGCAGGTGGTCATACATATGCAAGTGATCTGAAACAAATTTGCACAAACCGGCTGGATTTCATCAAATAATTTTCTTTCAAATCGTTCTGACTGCATTTTGCAATTTATAGCTCATTAATTTGGCATCCTATAAGCATTTATACATGTCCTTTAGAGATCAAGGTTAGACAGTTAAGTTTTTGTCTTATACTCTAATTTTTCTGCTCTCCACTTTGCCTAAAATTCAGTATATCATTATCTATTTTAAAGTGGGCTTTAGCTGAGGTTTATTTTCCTAAATATAAAGCACAGATGATAATTTCCACTTACTTTATACATACTGTTTATTCAGTTAGTGAAGCAAGAGCAACAAATAATTATTATTTCTTTCATTGCAATTAAGTAAGGAATTGTTAATGCATTTACAGACACTATAGCAATCACCAAGGCCATTTAACAAAATCACAGATGGAAAAAAAAATCATTATACTAAAAAATCAAGCCAGAAACAGAGTCCTCTGAATTACTGTTTTTATAGTTTTATCTTTTCCCCTGCTTTTAAGTTGAGACCATTAAAGCTTTCAACAATAAAAATGCATTCCATAAACATGAAAACTTATTTGTACAAACCAGGTTCATATGGAAAATTTTATCTCAAATGGTTTTAACCTATATGGAATATTCTTAAATTTAGATTTTAAAATTCCTCTGGGTACTAATATTGTTCACTGATACAGTATCTAAAGTAATACTACATGAAGTTGCATAATGAATGCCTTTTGATGAGGCACTGACATTTCTAAGAAATGTCTTTGCCTCAAATCAATCCACTCACACCAGCAAATGATTTGACATTCAAAGCTTCAGAAAACACTGTATGAATATTTTTCTCATTGTACATAAAGATTCAATCATAGGACTGTCATAGGAAATTGAGAGTCTGACTGCCTTATGTTTTAAAGTTAATCTGCTAGAGTCATTTATTTATTTTACCTGTAGAATAACTTTTACAAGCAGGAAAGACTTGAGATATTTTCTGAATTCTAATAAGATCTGCATAGTCTTTTATACTCTTTAAGTTAAAATATTATCAGGAACATTATAGCCAGTGGATCAAATCAACCATCTCTGACAAACATAGTGCTCTATAACAGAAATATACATATATAATACATATATATGTATACACATACATATATATAGAGAGAGTCATGTTCATAACTACATATCACTAAATTTTGGAATTATGAAAAGGAATTCTTTGGCATTTTAGAAAATCTTGAGTTTTTCTTTTTATAAAGATAGTAAAAAGAAACAATTCTGTAAAAACAGGATATAGACTTGGTGGTTGCAAATCAAGTTTATATAAATATTCACAAAACATCTCTTATCCATCTGAACCACAGATAATGATTAAAAGAATATTTCTCATACTCAAAAGCACTTGGTATACAACTCATTCCTCATTATCTTCAGGTGCTGGTTATTAAAACTTAAGATTTCAGGTCATGTTTTCATTTATTTAATTATGACTGTATTTTAAGCACATTTCATATGCTTCAAATATTCCTGTCTTCAACTCTTTGGAATTTCTGGAGTGACCCTTTTTTATTAGAGAGCTTACAATGTGTTAGATCCTGTTTTGAGCACTTTAAATAAATTAATCTCATTCATTTTTCATTATAACTCATAGATCTTGTGATATTTATATTTTACAAATGTGGATTTTAAGCATAACAATATTAGATAGGTGACCCAAATTACATAGCAGAGTAGGATTTGAACTAGGTAGCTTCACTATATAGTCTACTATTTGGAAATTTATGAAGTCAGATCATTCATGTAGTAAATTTCCTTATAATTATATAACAAGAAAGACCTAGAGCTATAAGCATATCCCTAAGAAGCATTAGTAATTTGTAACTTCTTAAATATAATTTTTTACCATGTATTTATTATCTAAAATATTTGCCAGATACTGTTAGACTAAATCTTATTTTACATATCAATATTTCAGTTTATTTCTATATTTTCCCTAATTTCTATATAATTTACATAGTTTCAGTCAGAATGTGTGAAAGAAATAACATTAAGCAGCATCAGTTTTTTTAAAAAATGAATCATCTGTAGTATGGATGCAAATTCATTTTTATTGATCTAAACCTGACACGGTCTAAAACAATGCCTTTTGGTTCAACTTATATCTGCTTTATTTTTCCTTTTAGAGGGATAATTGTATATAAAAGATAAATGTTTTAATATATTGAATTGTAAAAACAATTTAGCCTTCAGTGTGGCCCTGGGGGTAAGGGTTCTTATCTAAGGGAATAGATCTGTTGAAAGCTGGGAGAATATATTATAGTTTTCACGAAAATTGGATTCTTTAAAAAAAATTAAATTCTTTAAAAAAGACCAAGTGTCACAATATAGAAAGTAAGGATGTTATAGATGTTTCCATTAGAAGAAATGTCATAAGTTTCTATGACCTTATCTACTCCAAAGTGCGTCTTTCTGGAGAGTTATGTAGTGTGTGTGTGTGTGTGTGTGTATTCTAAAATCTACATGTATTGTTTTTAATCACTCACAAGCTTTAAGTAATATGACAATTTAAAACAAGTGAATTGTTTGCATCAGTAATAGAAAAATATGAAGTTTGAATGATATAATTATATGATTATATCTAAGACCTATCAAATATATCTATAACATTTTCATTTTGCTTAGGAGTTTGAAAGTGCTGGTTCAAAGAAATATTATATATCCTTTACTTGCCTCATAAAGCATACATATTATAGAGACAGCAACATTCTTTGTGGAAACCTTGGGATAATTTACGTTGTTTCAAAATTGAATATATTGCTAGATTTGATTCACAGCACTGTAAAACAAACAACCAAATTGAAATTATCACCAAAATTTTACTCATTTGATAGTTTAGTACTCATTTCATTTGTGATTGGTTCATTACATATGTATAATACATGTAAAACCAAAGTATTAGGGTAAATATATGTGTGCTAGAGTTTTGCAGGAAGTCTATAATGTTTTTCATAAGGGAAGAAAATGTTAAAGAAACAGACTAGTAAGTTGTAAAATATATTATAACAAATCTATATATATGTAACATCTTTATGCATTTATACTTACATATATATTTAGAAATTTCACATACACATATTTAAAACATATAATACAATGTATTTTATTGCTTTTGCCAAGTATAAGATTGAAATTCTTTATTACATACATTTTCATATACTTATTTCCTTGGCAATTTTTCTGAAATACTTTAGATTTTGTACTATCAATTGACTTCATCTACCTTTGACCCAGATAGTGCTCTCCTGGAATACAGAATACATTGAAGATTTATTAATGTGTAATGAGTCCAGAAGTGGTAGTAAGGGTGTCAGGCAGATATCCATCATGGTGAGGAGTTAATATCTGTATCTGCATTACATTCTAATTGATGGCTCTGTCCGATGTTTGAAAAGCGTTAAATTGCTGATGTACATGTGATGGAATGCCTATTGTCAAGCTGGAGATGAAAACTCTGCCTCATCTTCACAGCTGGTTTTAAAATGATTTGTAGAGAATTGACTTTGAATGTTTGTGTTGGAGGTCAGAATTAGAAATCTCGCATTTCTTAGCAAATAGCATATATCACATCTTCCTTGAGTATAAACCACACTCTACAATTCAGTTTATTTTTTATTTTTATTTCTTTTAAGAAAAGCTTCTAGGGAGAGAGACTTCTGAAGGACTATATTGAGACAGTACCTGAGTAAATTAATCAATAATGCATAGCTGACATTTAAAATGTAACTATTATATCATGCCAAGATAGTAGCAAATTTATTGATATTTAAGCCAAAAAATTTTCATAGTATAGAAAATTGAAGTTCATAATACCTGTTAACATAAATTGGTTTGTGAAGTATTTAACATTAGTTTACCACCAGCTTTGTAGTCATATTTTTATAAAACTGGAAGTCACATTAGGAAGTAGGTACCTAAACATTAGTTTTCTCAGTCCTATCCTAATAAGAGTTATTAAATTTTGAATCTGTTTCCTCTTTTGCAACATAACAGAGTTGGAATCATGGATTTTAGAAATCCTTTACTACCTTCAGATTTGTTCCTATATCTAACATTTTCTGTTAAAAGTTTCTTTACATGAAGTATAAGTTGGTTTATTCCTCTATTAATCAACCATCCCTTAATCTCTCTGAGTAGGCATGTGTCACCCTCTTTCTCTGCTTGTCCTGATATGAAAGAAAACAGAATTCAAGTACTGCACATTCCTGAGTCAGGGGCTAGGGATGTGGTAGAGCACTACCTAGTGAGTGGGGAGGCCATTGGTACTATACCTGGTGCCAAAAAATAAATAAATAAATAAACCAAACCAAACAAAGCAACAGCAAAAATTGACAAATAAAAACAAAAATCAAAACAAGTATTCAGGGTGGAGTAAGGGAGGGAAAAAGGAAGTATGTGAATCCGTATCTGATGTTATTCTAATTTATACCAAATAATACTAGCATAAAAACAGTATATAGGACTTTAATTTCTATATATAAAATAAATGTATAAGAAGAAAAAAAGCTAAACAATTTTAAGTGTCCACATGAATATTTTGCAACCTCTTCCCCTTCTCCACAATGTCTTCCAGAGTTACAGATTTTCTTCTGCATTATTTAATTTACTTTACTACATCTAATGATCGTTGACAGTTTTTTCTCCTCTAAAACTAGAAATGTTAACTGGTGAGGGTAGTTATGCCTAGCTACTGGGGAGGATAAGGAAGGAGGATCATGAGTTCAAGGCCAACCTGGGCAACTTAGTAAGAATATGTCTCAACAAGGCTGGGGATGTAGCTCAGTGATAGTGTGCTCCTGGGTCCAATTCCTAGCACCGAAAACAAACTAGCACAGAAATTTTGATTCAATGAGTGCCTTGTGTGCACTATCTCAACTAATCCTAATGATGATCCTATGGGGTCCATGAGTTTGATATTGTTATCATGCTTATTGCGCAGAGGAAGTTCTAAGTTACATGAAAGTTAAGTCTTACCCAGGATCTCCTTTTCCTAGCTTTCTCTCGTTATCTCTGGCTCTGTGCTTCATCCTCAGTCATAGCACACCACTGTGTTTTCCAAGTGGGTCATTCTCATTCCCTCTGTTTGTAAATTTTCGCCTGCCTCAATGCCTTCCTCTCACATTCCTCTCCTGCCATAAGCCACTCAAAGTTCACTTTCTTGAAGACTCCTTTCTCATATTTTCTATTAGAATCAATCTCACCTAAGTTACCCTGGAGCTTTTTATATTTTATTTGACTTCCTTTTTTGTATATGTTTATGATTGTATTGTTCTCTACTTGGGGAATAAGGACCTATTTATTTTTGTCCTAATGCCTCTCCCAATACCTGATACACATCTTTGAGTCAAGTCTGTGTCAAAATGAATCCCTAATTATAGGGTATCACATTTCCAGGTGCAGTGGCGACACTCCAGTAATCCCAGTGGCTCAGGAAGCTGAGGCAGGAGAATCACAAATTCATAACCAGCCTCTGCAACTTAGTGAGACCCTGTCTCAAATAAAAAATAAAAAGTCTGGGTTGTTGCTCGGTGGTTAAGCCCCTTTGGGTTTAATCCTTGGCACCAAAAAATGAAATACAATATAGAGTAGCATACTAAAATTCTAATCAGAAGTACAATTATTTTCTTTTGTAAAATTTAATAACTAGTTTTTGAACTTAGAAATTCAGAACATTTGAATTATGTTGGCCTCCATAAGCCAGGATGGGAGCTATGTATAGCCATAATTCTGTGCATAATGCCACTTCCTTTGATGAAGTCCTTGTTTGCAACTTTTTCATTAGAGATCACTTGTCAGTAACTAGCCATAAGGCAATTAGATAATCAATTTTCACTTGAGCTCTGTCCTTTATCCACCACAGTGGGATACATAGAAAAATCATAAAATATAGTGAGGGACCATAGAGTCCAGCTGGGGTGACAAATCTAATACACAAAAAATTTAAGTGTAAATGTTTTTAATCTGCCACGATAATACACCAGTGGATTACTGAATACAGACTTAAGACCACTTGCAGTTAATTAGCCCAGTTATCCTAATTCCACTCTGTAGGATGCGACAAACTGTCATCCAAAAGTGTGTAGGGGAGAAAAACCTCCATCTGCCACTCATGTACTAAGAAGTTAGAAAACCAAACTCTCCTAGGCTGGCAAAAGGCTTCCCACTTTGGATTGTTGCCACACAGGATTTTTATTTAATGTTCACAGAGCCAGGACAATTCATGTCCCTAATTCCTTGCAACATCTTAGTGCTCCCAGATAGCCCTAAAAATGTCCACTTCTTTTAGTAGTTTGTGACTATGTAATATATCACATTTTGCTGCTTCTATTTCTTTTCGTTGTTGTTTTTGGTTTGTTTTGCTTTGATTTCAGGTCCTGGCATTTGAACCCAGGGCTTCACACATGATAAGCAAGAGCTCTACCACTGAACTACATCCTTAACCCTTTTTAAATTTTATTTTGAGACAGGGACTTGCTAAATGCCCAAGCCAGCCTCAAACTCATAATCTTCCTTTCTCAGTCTCTGGAATAGCTGAACTTACAGGTGTATGCCACCACGCCCAGCTGCTTCTTTTATTTATGTAGAGTATTTTATGTACTACTTAGTTATTCTGCCTATTTTTTCTGATATTTGTGTTTTTAAAACCAACTGTGATAATGTAATCATCCTAATTTCTTTTATACTTTTCCCTCTTAATACAAGTCACCATTTTATTGGTTTTGCCCTTTAATTTTTTAAAGTTGTTTTAAAGTAAGTTTAATTTTGCCTTCATTGTAATAATTATTCTCCAGTGCAGTTGTACATTTGTGACTTCTGTATTCTGCTGAATTTCAAAGGTTAATTGTGTCTAAGTGTGTAATTTTAAAAACATTTTATGATGTCCTCTCCACCAAGAACATTCTGCTTTTATTTTTAAAAATTTCCTTTCCTATATGAACATTAACAGCAAAACATTATTAAGCCGTTATCTCAAATATGACTTTCTATAGGGAGAAACTTTTCCCTCTATTATGATCACTAAAATTTTGTGGATACCAATAAGATTTATTGGGTTTCTTGTTTGTTTTTCATCACCTTATAAATGTTTTAAAAATTGCTTATTTTAAGAAAATATATATTTTTTATTTTCACAGATAAAAAGATGGCATATCAGAAGGTCAATGCAGATCAAAGAGCTTCAGGACACTCACAGTACTTGGACAACGATGACCTTCAAGCCACTGCCCTTGATTTAGAGTGGGACATGGAAAAGGAACTGGAAGAACCTGGTTTTGACCAGTTTCAGCTAGATAATGCTGAGAATCAGAACCTTGGGCACTCAGAGACTGCGGACCTCAATCTTGATTCCATTCAACCAGCAACCTCACCCAAAGGAAGGTTCCAGAGACTTCAAGAAGAATCTGACTATGTTGCCCATTATGCCAGATCTGCACCAAAGAGCAACCGCTGCCACCTTTTAAAAATACTTTGCACAGCCACCATATTATTTATTTTTGGAATTTTGATAGGTTATTATGCACATACAAAATGCCCTTCAGATGTCACATCCTCAGGAACAATCGATCCTCAGTTATACCAAGAGATTCTCAAGACAATCCAAGCAGAAGATATTAAGAAGTCTTTCAGGTAGGTGTGGAAGAAATGGATGTTGGTGGGATGCATTCCTGGGAAAGATGTCCCACAGGGGATATTGAACTGGCAATTTTGCCATGATTTAAGTTAGTTTTACCAACTAAGCAACATAACTTGCCAGCACACCCAGAACAGAAACTTTGCAGAGGGGGACCCATTTTCAGATTTATGGTACTGCAATACAAATTTATGATACTGTCTCATGAATTGATAATAAGAATCATAACTACCATGAGGACTAAAAGACTCTAGCCGAAGCATTTTCTCCCTTTTGGAAAGCCCAGTTAGGCCAAGATGGGAAGCAAATATTGTCAGATATAAATGTAATAAAAACTAGTGCATTAGACATGTGATTGAAATTTTTAATGAATCAGAATAAAAGAAACCTGCATTATGCACTGAAGTAACTATCTTCAGTTATAGGTGTGCAGTGATAGTGTTCATTCTCCTGTGTTCCTGAATTTTCCAGTGAGCACTTTTGATTTAAACATTCTATGTTCCACACAGACAGTTCTAAAAATCTTAGATCTCTCTCTCTCTCTCTGTTAAAGGTGACCACACTAGATAGAATGTGTTGATTTTAAATCAGAAAATATTTTTTTTAGTCCTTAAATTTGAGTTCCTGGGAAAAGCTTTACTGATGTCATAAAATTTGGGGATAACTTAAAAATGTCTGTTATATTATTGGCATACACGCCAAGTTGTAAAGGGTTTCCTAGTTTACATATTTAATGAAATGAGAAACTGGCAGAGGAAGACTGGACATGACCTTCTACATACATCTTCCATATTTTCAGAAAAAGGACTGTTCTGGATCAATCATCTATATCATTTTTAGACAGGTGGAGTAGAGAGGTACTACTTTCCCAGAATGTTCTTTCTGGTTTGCATTGATTTATTACAGCCAAGATGTTGGCAGGTGTGCATTTCTAGGGATCTTCTCAGGAGAGCAGATCCACTGAAGATGTATTGTCTAATTCGTGTACTGAAGTATCAGTTGTACTGATGTTGATGAATTCTAATCCTCTACCTCTGAAGATAACATGTGATGAGAATGTGTTTCCTACATACTTCTATGTCTGCTATTCACTGTTGGGTAAGCATCACTGTAAAAACAATATGCAGATAATAATACTTTCCATGGTATTTCACAGTGTGAAATTGTTTATATCAATTGAGCCAAAAGATATCCCATTGTATCAGTCATGATCCAACCAACACAACAGAAAGCTTCTTGAATATTTCAAGTAAAGGATATTTATAGTATGGTTATGATTTCATCAGTGATGACAAATGAAAAATAGCACAGGGGATACTGAGGCAGCCCAGAAATGAAGCCATTATTAAAACAAGTCTGGGAAAACTGGTAGAGCCAAAACTTAGTTCATATACCAGTACAGAGGATAGATAACCTCAGCCAGAGACACCACTGAAGAGAAAGGCCAAGAAGAGCCATGGCTTATCCTTTCCTCTTTCTCCTCAGTGTCTTAGCAGTTGTCCCATGACTGATCCAAACAGGAGGCTGATTCAGAGCCTGGTAACTCATCCTAATGGGATCAACTCCCTGGGATAAAGACTGTACAGGAGAAGGGCAATGGGTCTTTCACAAACAGATGTCAGTGGTTCAGAAATGTTATTTTAAAAACAAGCAAAGAAAGCAAGAGAAATTTGAAAATTGTGTTTACCTCAACTTCGTCATGGACACCCATTCTATATTACAAAAGTGTCTCCTGGAAAAGGATCCATGGTTTTAATTTGTTTTTAATAGTAAGAATAATTACTTTTTTCTTAGCTACTTATTAGCTTTTATTTGTAGGCTAAATGCGTTTTATGATCCTGCCTACTTCCCTCTTTATTTAGCTCTTCTTAAGTTTAAAGTCAAATCTGTATTTATAAGTCCATGAGGAAATTCATGGCATGACTTTTGTTTACCAAGTAGGCTACATACAGGATTTCTTTCCATGGCTTTCTTTGTCTTGCTTGTTTTCGTTTTTGAAGTATTGTAGACATATTTAATAGCTCAATTACAACTTATTTGCAAATGAGTAGCTAATTTTAAAATTAAAAATATATGATTAAGTAGAAATATTTATTATCTCTCTCAGAATGGAAGTTGAAGAACAGTAATGATTATATTCTAATATTACACCATGAAATCAACAAAATTAGAGATGTTTTAAAACAGACTACAAATATATGACCAAGGAATTTATTATCCCAGGAAATATTTCATGGTTCAATACAGATTCACTATTATGCTTCATCAAGTAGTCATATTTTTTTTTCTTTTTAAGATAACAGACTTTTTTCTCCAAACTTTAGTATTTTCATTACACATATGTTTGCAATAACTTTCTGTGCACAACATTTCCTCATTCAAATAACTTTTCCCTTGATGGCCCTGCTAACTGCATACCTAATGATGAGTGCCTGTGTTTACTAAGTAATTTAAGCCTTAACTCTGTACCGTATAGATTCCTGCTGTTACTTTCCATCACCTTGTGATATATGTTGAGTTCTTCTTGGCTCAGTATTTGGGGCAGGAATTTCTATCTCTCCTATTGGTTCTTCTTTCCTGGTCAACCTCTAAGAGTATGTCAGGTGTTGTGCAATATTCTAACAATTGTGCAGTGTAAAATATTACACAATACACTTCATAAAAAAATGGACCAAACTTGCTTTGTGTACTATTAGACTCCATGTTCTGTCAGATGTTGAGAAAGTAGCTTTTGAGGGAGGAAATAAATACAAACATAATTGTGTTTCATTCATTGATTACATTATGTAATTTGAAAACTTGCCTTTCTGTTTGGATTTTTATATTATGATATTATATTATATATATGATATTATGTAATATTCAAATATTATAGCATGAATATAATATTTGTTTATATTGTAAAATATTTTAAATTATAATATTATAATTACTCAGAGAATATGCTATATTATGATTTTTTAAAGTAACAACTCCTATCAAAACCAGATATTATAAAAATATTAAAATGTCCCCTTCAGAGACTTACTTCCAGCTGAGGCATGAGAACAATTGATACTACATTTCTAAGAACAGTATGGAGAACTTGGGGGAAAAAAAAAAAAGGTAACATGAAGCCATAGATGATCTCCCTTTTGCAGCTTATGAGAGTTTGGATAAGCTAAGTCATAGGAGAGCAGAGAAGGAGAAATGGGTTTTGGAGACAAATGTTGGGATGCTGTAGGTCCCAATATGTTCTCAAGGAGGAAGCCTCAAATCTGGTAGAAAAAGAGTTTAACAACTATGTGGAAGAACATATCTGCCTCATTCAGAGAACAACTCCCACCTGAGAAATCTAAGTAGTGAGATATGGAATGCTGCTACAAATGCAAAAGAGAAAAACATTTAGAGGGGAGAAGCTAGATCTGTTGTTAGATGTCTGAGTAACTGGGCACTATAGAAAAGTATAAGCCAGGAACTGAAGGAGTATATCACTCATGTTAAAGGAAGGTGAGAAGACTCCACCTATTCAATGTGTGAGTCTTCATAGAACCTAAAAGTCATGCACAAGAGAAAAGCTTAGCTGAGCTGGGTGTGGTGGTTCACGCCTGTAATCCCAGCAGTTTGGAAGGCTGAGGCAGGAGGATCACCGAGTTCAAAGCCAGCATCAGCAAAAAAGAGAGGTGCTAAGCAACTCATGGAGACCCTGTCTCTAATTAAAATACGAAATAGGGCTAGGGATGTGGCTTAGTGGTCAAGTGCCCCTGAGTTCAATCCCAAGTACCAGGAAAAAAAAAAAGAAAGAAAGAAAGAAAGAAAGAAAGAAAAAGAAAAGAAGAAAAGTCTAGTTGGGAACTCATTCTACAATCAGAGAAGTACCACACTAGCTCATAGAGTATTGGTCAGGGAGAGCAGAAACTTGGGCTGGGATATGACTCAATGGTACAGCACATGCTTAGCAGATAAAAGCAGTGGGTTTGATTGCTAGCACAAAAACAAAATAAGATTTTCCAGATACTCTGGCTCCCTTTTACCTATTCTCTGTTGTTTTGTTTCAACTCTGGAGGAATCAGAAACTCTTAGGGAAGATGTATTAAAGCAGCACTTAGAGCAACCCTCACAGTTCTCTCCAAAATCCTTTTCTCCTTCATTCTTCTATGACAGCTAATCCAAACTCTCTTAAGGTACCAAAGGAAGATGGTATCTGGTTTATACTGTCTGGTTTTTTGTTTTGTTTTGTTTTAGTTCTCCATACTGGTCTTAGAAATGTACTATTAATTGTCTTCATGTCTCAGCTAGAAGTGAGACTGATGGTGATACTTAAACATTTTTATAGTATCTGGTTTTGATAGGAGTTGTCACTTTTAAAATCAAAAGTTGTCACCTTTTAAAAGCAAAGGAAAAACTGACTACTCTTCTATCCTTGACTCTAAGGTTCACAATTGGGATATAGCTAAAAGCAGAGGCACGTTCAACATCTGACTCTTAAATGATACTAAACATTTTAGTTATCAAAGTATCTCATGTCACTTGACAGTGAGCATGATTTCTAGAGTTTTTATCCAGGAATAGGGAAAAAGAAAACAGAAACAAATAATAACTAACCTCAATAAAGAAATGAAAATGGGGGAATGCTTACTCAATATAGAGGTTTTGTATGTATTATTTGGTATTTTAGAAAACAACATATTTGAATAATGCGTTGAGTCATGGAGAATCATTGGGAGATTACAGACTGCATATCCAAATTAAAGACTGTAGTTACCAATAACAAAGCCCATGTAATGGGAACTCCTCTCTCAACTATTTGGTATCATGTGGACCAAATAAAAGAAAATCACATATTTCATGATTTTGATCTTAAAAAAAAAAAAAAAAATCAGTCAGAATTTTGGCTACATTTGATGATATCTGTTGATGTGGTCAAATTAGCAGAGATATGAAGACCATGTTAGTGTATGTTTGTGTTTGTGAGTGTGTATGTGTGTGTGTGCATCATTCAGTTTTCTAATAAGATTCTGAGTTTCCTATGCTTTACTTTATGTTTGGAAAATGCACTCACCCCTTTAGATTGCTCCCTTTTTTTCTTCTATACATCTTTCTTGTAGGTGGATGTTTATTCAGATACATATCATATATATTCAGAGGCATCAGACTCAAAATAGGTCATTAAAATTTGCTTTGATGTTTGCTTTTGAAGCAGTGACTATTGGGAAAATGCTAATTTATTGGGAGGATCAAAACAGTGGGCTGGCTTCACAGAACAGTCTATGAATAAGAATTATTCATATGATCAGGCCCTATTGTTCCTGAATCAGAATCTAATCCACTCCAGGGACCTCAGTAGGCACAGTTCTCTGATTTCACTGAAGCGTTGTCCATCAAAGCAACTGAACTCCCTATCTGCACTGGTTTTTCTTTGTATTCTTGCACCTTTACCCAATACTAGCTGCTGTGTTCTCTAGTACAGTATTCCTCTACTCTTCTTTTCTAGAATGAAATATAATTATTATCCTTTTGGGGACCAGAGACATTTGTGACTCTGTTTGAAGTGCTTATCTCTAGTCTAATCTGCTTCAGCAAGTTGAGAAGCCGGTCACCTAGTACAAAACACATTTACCTGGGATTGTTGAGGGAGAACATTAATGGAAGGAACTTGAATATGACAGGTACAATGTATTACTGAGCAATATGTCATAGGTTATATTTTTGGATGGAATATATATATATATATAAAAATATGGAATATATATACATAGAAATATTAAAGATATAAAAACATTGCTGAACAAAGTATGTTGAAAACTTTGAAATTAATTAGTAAACAGAATACTATAATAATAAATGTTTACATTGGATAAACCAATGAGGCTAAGTATATTTTTTAATACAGGAATTTGTTTGATTTTTCACAGCTGTAGATGCTGTGAAATGATAAAATGAAAAACAGAAAATGTTGTATTTTAATTATGGCTAATGCATTTTTTTAATGAAATGAACATTATTTTTTCTTAATTATAAGTGCAATATATAAAAAAGTTTTAAATAGCAAAGTAGAAACCACCCATAATTCTATCACTTTTTAACAAAATCATTGTTATTTCTATTTTTACCTGTCAATGAACAAAATTGTATTGTGTCAGGTATTTGCTTTTGACAATTTTTTTAGAATTTTATTACTTCAAATATCCTTAGAACCATTTTCAGGCCAATATATGCAAATTTAAATCATTATACTAAAAATCAATTGGTATTAATTATATAAATGTCACATAATTTAATTAACCTCTTCCTTATAAGTGAGTATTTAGGTTGTCTCTATAAATATTCTTTGACCTAAATTTTTGCGAACTTTTTGAAATTATTTCCTTCTGATAAATTCTTGAAAACAAATCACAATTTCAGAAGGCTTAAATTTGTTTAATTGTTTGCCTCCTGTTACAAAATTGCTTTGCAAACAAACAAATCAGCTTTCTAGGTTCTATTATTGATTATTTTTGAAAGACCAAAAATAATGTCAACATTTTCATATAGTAATTGGCTCTGGGTGTCCTTTTGCATATGTAAACTACTTTTTAAGGAATTTCTCCCCACGACTTCTATAGAGTTTTTTTCCCCGTGGCCTTTACAGATTCAGAAGCTAAAATATTGTAACATCCACCCTTCTGGATTTTATTTAGTGCATCCATTTTATTTATTAAATTCATTAACAAATAAACAACAAAGTTTCTATTTATCTTTTTAAATAATGTCTACATTATTTGAATAGAGACAATATTTTAAATTATTATCTGACTTGGTAAAGTTAATTAAGCAAGGATGTGTTATACTGTGAAATCATCTTTATAAACATAAGTGAAACACCATTTTTTTTGTGTGTGCTGGGATTTGAACCCAGAGCCTTGTGCTTGTGAGGCAAGCACTCTACCAACTGAGCTATATCCCCAGCCCCCAATACCATATATTTTTAACTGGGGATTAACTCTCCAAAAGCTAAGGAAATGTTATAAACTATCTCAATAATATGGTAACCAATGAGACCTTGTCTGGAAATCTAGTTAACACGGTATTTCAGATAGAGGCATCTTTTATTAATGATTTAATTTAATATGACAAATAAAAATAGATTTCAAACCTTATTTGTTTTCTTTACTTCTGAAATATACTTTTAAAATCACCTTCTTTTATAATTCCTTTTTTTTCCTACTTATTATCTTCATCCTCCTTAATTATCATCTTCCTCCTCCTTTTCTTTTGGCAGCTAAATAGTATATTTATTTAGTTATCTTGTATATGAGTGGTATGTTTCATAGTACCAGTCCAACCTTATGGATAACACAATTTCATTAAGTTACCTTGCTTTTATAAAACACCAAAATAACGACAACAAAATCAACAAACAGACAAATGAACTGATATTTCTCAAAATAAGTATGAAGCAAAATAAGTGTTAAGCAAAATAAGGTGTTGCATGCCTGTAATCCCAGCAGCTTGGGAGGCTGAAATGGGAGGATCACAAGTTCAACGCCAGCCTCAGCAACTTAGCAAGGCCCAAACCAATCTCAAAATTAAAAAAATAAAAAGGACTAGAGATGTGGTTCAGTGGTTAAGCACCCATGGTGGTCAATCCTTGGTACCAAAAAGGAAGAAAAAAAAAAAAGAAGAAGAAGAAGAAAAATAAATTAGTATGGAGGTTCCTCAAAAGATCAGGAATGGAACCACCTTAAGATGTAGCTATACCACTCCTTGGTATTTATCCAGAAGAATTAAAGTCATTGTGCTTTAGTTATACATGCATAGACCTATGTTTATATTGAACAGCTATAAATATAGCAGTTTATTATGAATGAACATAGCAGTTCAATTCATAGTAGCCAAGCTATGGAACTAGCCTGGATGTTGGTCAATACATGAATGGATAAAAAAATGTGGTGTATATATATATTCTGGAGTTTAATTAAGCCATAAAGTAAATAAATATAATTGCATAATTTTCAGGAGATTAGATGGAAATGGAGAGTGTCATGTTAAGCAAAATATCAGACTCAGAAAATGAAGGGTTTTATGTTTTCTCTCATATGTAGAAGCCAAAAAGAATAAAGGGAAAAAAGAATCTCATGAAAATAGATGGATACCAGTAGCGTAGGGAAGGGGACCAGGAGGAGGGCATAGTGAAAGCAAAGGGAGGTATTGGTGAATGAAAGTGATCCAATTATTTTATGTGCATTTACATATATGCTCCAATGAATCCCACCATTATGTGTTATTATTATGCACCAATAAATTGTTTTTTTAAAAGGCAAATTTACTGCATACATACTGCTACTTCTTCTGTGCAGGTAAGTCATTAGCACCCTTTACCCTTTTATCATACTGCCCCAGAATCCTCAAATCACACACTTAGCAGCCCTTATCAATTAATCAGTGTCATGACCAGTGCGACCAAACTCTTGGGTCTATTGAGGGGTGAAGGGGGATTGGAAAATAAATATTGACAGACACAGGTCTTGAAGATTAAGCTGGGATCAGGTGGAGCCTACTCTCTGATGGAGATGCAGGTCTAAAGCATTACGCCAGCTCTTTTTTTTTTACATAGGTATCATTATCAGATTAAAGACTATGCAACCATTATTCTTTGTATTCAAGAAACTAGGACATCCTGTGTAGCTTTTCCACAGTTGCAATCCATAGTTGCAAAGTGCAATGTTAGGACCTTTGTGTTGCTCTCAAGAAAGTCCATTGTTTAAAGTTACTGTAAGGTGGGCCAGAACTAGAGAAGAGGAGCTAGTGAAACATTGTGGTTATCTAGCATGAGAATTCCTTTCTTCCTGGGAGCTATGTGCCTGAGATCAAGGTTAGAACTGATAGGGCTCTTGCAC
Organism: Sciurus carolinensis; assembly: GCF_902686445.1. Taxonomy (NCBI): domain Eukaryota; kingdom Metazoa; phylum Chordata; class Mammalia; order Rodentia; family Sciuridae; genus Sciurus; species Sciurus carolinensis. Next base: position 45,745,590 of record NC_062221.1, read on the forward strand.
AGAGCCTCCTCATGCAGGGCATTGCTACAGCAGCTAGGCATCCTGTGCCCTTGCATCGAAACATTCCCAGGAACCGGGCGTGCCACAGCCATGAGGGCATCAGAGACCCCTGATTTCAGTAACTGCTCTCCCATCCTCCATCACCACTCTCAACAAATCAGAGGTAAGCAAGAGAAGATTTGCCATTTTTATTCTATGGTGTCCCTATACTAGATCACAAGATAAGAATTAAGTTCATTTAAATTATAGGGTGAATTTCACCCTTCTGGAAAGATAAATCCCACACTTTACCAGGACAACTAGATGCAGCAAGAACCAGACTTAAGGATGCCCTTATCATTTCAAGGAGTCCAAAATCTTTAAACCCAGCTTTTTAGCAATTACTATATTTTATGGTCCTTCCTGTACAAAGTTGATCACTGAAAGGAGGAAAACTCTGTTCAAGCTATCTAGAAACAAAATGTATGATTTACCTTTTCATATACATATTTGCTTACCTGCCCATCCAGAGACACAAGAAAGTAAGCAGCTACATTGTTTTTTTTTTTTTTTTTTTTTTTGTCAGTTTCTTTTAACCCAGAACCTAGGTTAGTTTACTTGTGGAATTGTTGTCTTCCTGCATTCACACATCTCCTTATTTCTTTCAGTTCGCCTGTTCCACACTCACTTCCACCACTATGCTTCTTTTCTCAAGGAATGTTCCATTCATCTAGTTTCCTGGTCAAAAAAAACTGACAACAGCACATTCCTTCTATTCCTAAATGAGGAATTCTACGGAGTTCTTGGAGACACACACTGTTTTTATGGTTATCAGAGAACTAGGAAGACTGTTTTATATTAGTGGTTTGTCTTTCTTCAGACCTCATAGGGATTTATTTATAGCTGTTATACTTTTGTACAAATGCAAAGCTTTGCTTCTGTTTGATGATGGTGATACTATCAGCAACTATTCTCCTCTAATCTCCAGCTTTTGTTTCCCGTATTTCCTTCTCCTCCCCATCATCTTCTATTCTACCCTTCATGTTATTTTATTTCATCTCCAATTTCAGTATTAGAGGGAGTGAAAATACTATGGTTGGGAGAAATGAAGAAAGCAATAAAGCAACTGCTATTTTAATTGAAGAAAACCATGTAAATGTATAACAAAAGATACATAATTCAATTTATGCAAATGATAACAAAATGATTTTAACAGTATAGAGTGACAGTTCCTAAAGGAAGTAATTAGCTGTTCTATCATTGATCTCTCCAGATAATAAATGTACATTGTCTTAAATTTAATCACAAAAGGAATACATAGGATAAGATTTATTTAATTATGCATAGTATTTCATTGCTCTGAACTTTAGATAAGACAATTGCTTAACTCAGAGTTTCCCAATGTTATACAGAATGACATTAATTCTTTTAACTAACTGGATCCAACTCAGCCATGAAAGTTTAAGCTCCACACAGTTCTTAGGCATTTGAGAACCCACCAATAAGATGAATGAGGATTGTGGACAGAGGGGATTTTTGCCTGCAGTGACCTTCTCCATCTTCACTTGTTCAAATACTGGCATTCTTGGAGATCTGGCTCAGGTGCCAGGTCCTTCATGGAGTTTTTATTAGTCTCCCAGCAGTTAAGGTTTTTCTCTGTGTTTATCCTGGTAACTTAAATACATCGTTTTCTCTGTTTTTATTGGTTTCAATCACTTTCTACTTTTTCAGTGGAGAAAGAGGCTCTAGCACAGTATATGAGTCATAGTATACAAGCACTCAGAAGTCCTTACTTCAAAAGAGAATGAACCCAGAATACAGATAGTCTTGACAAACCTTCATGTGAACTTTTATTTATTTATTTATTGGAAAGGAAAATAATTTATTGTATCTTATTGAAACTTTAAAGCCCTGTATATAAAAAAAAAACCTTTGATTTTTAAATCACATTTTATCTACATTCTTATAGTATGTACTAAAGAGTTGGTTTTGAATGTAGAGGATTTTCTTTGTTTACATGTAAACAGATGCTGCAAGTCAACTATATTCCAGATACTCTGATAATTACTCTACATTTTTTAATGAAATTATGTTTAATCTTGAAAGCATTCCTTTTCTAAAACAAAGAAACAGAAGGAAATAACTCACAAAAAGATGGTGATCACATGATCACAGATTGTAAGCTAGCACGAAGTAGATCCCTTCATAGGTCATTTCAATGCCCATCAATTTCAGTTTCTGGAAGGTGTGGTCTCAGTTTTCCTTTCCTTCTCAATGGTTAAGATCAAAGGGCTCTCTCTCTTCTCTCAATGCCACCCCACCTCCTGCTGTCTCTCTCATATACTTGAACACATACACAAATTATTTTATTCAGCAAATCACATACTGGGATTAGGTTACATACTTTCCTAGTAAGCAAATTTCCTCTTAGCCTTTTTCATCCAATATGTGTGATGTATAATATCAGGACTAATTTAGATTATTAAATTTTAAAATTAGGAAATCTGAATTTTTGTCATTTGTTTTTTGTTATAGCCTTAATTGGAGGAATATATTTTATAAAACTGCAGTGACTGTGTTCTATTATCTATGAAACATTTCTGTCAGATAGATCAATATCATCTGTCAGTACAGGATGCCTATGCTGCACATTGATCAACCTTAGGGCTAGTCACATTTTTTAGTATCTTTTTTCCTGCATTGACTATGATGCACTTTTCCATCCCTTCACTTTTTGATCTTATACATTCCAAAAGAGGACAAGATCAGTAAGATGTAGTACAAGGAAATAACAGACCTTTTTCTTTGAGGATCAAGTATGTCAGTTTCCTGTGGATTCTCTTGACTTCCCAATACGCTTGCTGTAGAAAAGTTGATAATGATGACATTTAGTAGAATGAAGTATAAGTTAAATGTGGGAAGGTGGAGGACTGTTTATATGCTTCTGTCTTCCATGTTTCTTTTTAATGTCAACAAAATCAAGATTCAAATGGCAGACATGGTCCTCTGAAATTTGAAATTTGAAAGTCTCAATCCATACTTTGGAAATTAAGTAAGATATTTGAAAATTTCCACTAAAATATTAATTTTATAATTTCCTAAGAGTCATTTACAGTGGATATTTACAGTAAAATATAGTTTTAAATGGATTATTTATGTAAAGTCCATCAAATTAAATCCTTTATTATATTATTAATAATTTCAAATGAATGTTTCCAGCTGATCAGAGAGAAAATAAAGTCAGTAGGTAATTCAAGTGCCAAAATCTCTGCTCCACTACCCTCATCCTACAAAACTATTACAGAATGGATATGTGATTTTATTTTCCAAATTGTAGGTGATGATTCAACCACATTGTAATGGCCAGTTTTATGAATCAAAGTGGCTAGGTCACAGTATCAAATATTATACTAGATATTTCTATTAAGGTATTTTAAAGATGAGTAGACTTTGAATAAAGCAGATAATATACGGGAATCTCATACAATAAATGGGAGAATTGACCTCTCAACAAGGGGATTTCATTCACACACTGCCTTTGGACTTCAGCTGTGACTCTTCCCTAAGTCTTCAGTCTGCCAGTCTAACCTGCAGGTTTTGGACTTGTCAGTAGTCACAATTGTGTGAGCCAACTCCCAAAATTAATTCTCAATCTCTCTCATTCTCTCTCCCACCTCTACCCTTATACCACATACCTACCACACACACACACACACACACACACACACACACACACACATACATACTGTTGATTCTGTTTCTCTGCAGAACCCCAACTAATATATACAGATATAGGAACTTAAGTAAACCGATATAATTTGACTGGATTTTAAAAATTCCTGAATAATTCTAGAATAACTTAAATAGTCAGTTGTTAATACTAAACTGTTAATGTGGAAAATTGATACTGAAAGTTAAAGATTATCAATGCTCATCATTACCATTGCTGCATTAATTCATAAATTCCAGATCTAAATACTAAATTTATATAAGGATAGAATTTGAAATTATATTCTATGTATCTAGTAAGTACTTAAAATATTTTACTAAACATGTTTAATCATTTTCTTCATTTTATTTAGTTTGTGGCATTAAAATGTAACCAATTCCCTAAGCAAAGAATGCACTTTTCAAATTTTACCAAGTGTCATTCTTATCTGGAAAAAAATAGTATTGCAGTTCCCTTCCCTTTCATTATAACTGGAGCAAATATATTAAATTTTATATGCCTGATTTGGGAAATCAGTTTCTGTCTTCAACAACTGATTGTGTGTTATAGCTGGGTCCTTTACAAATGAAGTGCAGTTCTATTGCTTAAAAATTGCTTTCCTGTGCAACATGATGTAGTAATGAATTAAATCCAAATGAGCCTTATATTCACAATGTCATAATATGTAACTTGTCCCTTGTGGAACTTTTTTATTATCTAATACAAGGCGAGCTAACATCTTCCTCTCATGGCTCACTTCTCAGAAGGGTATGCAGCTTTTCAGTACTACAAATAAAGAAAACTATGATTTGAGATCAAATTACCTTTTTATAAACTCTCTAAATCACAGGGAACACCTTAACATGTCCCCAAATATGCAAATCAATTCTGATAGAACAAGAAACAAAAGAAACAGTTACAATTCTACGGAGTATATTTCTATCTGTGATAGAAAAATGAAACTGAACAATTTTCTTTGAACAGAGATGTGTGCAGGTGGTTTTTACCTTCAATAAAAATAAAATATGTGTGGGCGTTTTTTCTCTATTTCTTCACTGGTTTCATCATATTAACTCAATTCTGTAGGGAACAACTTGTAAAATCAGCTTGTACCAATATTGTAGTTCAAGCTGCTACATAGATTTAAAAGCTCTAATTTATTACCCTGATAATTGTTGTAATTCAATAAAACCGAATATTCTCTTCTAGCTACCTTAGGTGTATCTGGGTGGCATATTCTAATTTAGCGAGATATTCAAAAAGCAATTGTAGATACATATTTATTTTAGTCCAGTAGGAAAATCAAGGCACATTATATCAGGTTTTCATAGGCTGTTACTTCTTGTGGCTTCCTGATTGTTTTTCCCTTGGCCCTTTCAGACTATTCTGCATTCTGAGACTTTTGGTCACCATGGCTGGATCTAGTCAGTTGCTGCTTGGCATAACACATGGTCCCAATCTAAGCCTTCCCTCTGTCTTTCTTATCTCCAGTAGGGAACCTAAATTTCCTATATGATCAGTTTCTTCTGGTTTAATTTTAAAATTGAAATAACTGAATTACACAAAGATAAACAAATTACTTACATGTGTAGAAAAGTACTAGGGAATCAGAAGCAAGGTCCTACTCTGGGGAAAAGAGATACCATAACTTACTAATTTAAAGATTTTTATTATTCTTAAATATGTATTTCAATTTATTTATTTTTTGTTTTTTTGGTTTTTTATCCTTTCAGTTCACCATTGGGCAATTTGCAGGCTCAAGTGAAGAGTTAGTGGTTTTTAGTAAAATTAATCTCTAAGTCCTTGTTACAAAAGCCTCAGAAATACAGAAAATAAATAGGCATAATTGATAGGGCTATCTTAAGACTGGAAAAGGCTGACTGGATATCACTGTGGGCAGAATCACCAGAGGCCTCATCCTGCTTCTGAGTAATAATAGCCAACACTTATTGATCACTTATTGGCTCCCATCTAAGGAGGCTGTTCCAAGCTCTGTGTGTCTCAATCCAGGCAGGGCTGCAGCCACTCATGGGGTGCTTCTAATTGGTTGTAACCCACATTTTCAATAGGCAGCAGAGTGGAAAAGTGGAAAAGCCAAGATCCACAGGTGATTTATCCAGAGCCCATATTCCTTTTATGACTTTTGGTGATGTACACTCCTATACCACACAATGACATTTTGTCAACAGCAGACCCTAATAAACAGCAGTGGTCCCATAAGATTACATCACTTAGTGAAGTTGTGGCCATTTCAATTTGTATAAGTGCACTCTGTGTTTGCCCAGTGGTGAAATTGCCTGATGACACATTTCTCAGAATGGACCCCGCTGTTAAGTAATGCATCACTGTACACCTAACAATATCAACCATCCTAACCATTCCAAAGAATATAGTTTGGTGGTATCAATCATCGATATTGTTATCAACTATCACCAACATCCATTCCCGGACTTCTTCATCATCCCAAATGAAGACTGCATCCAAGATTGAGGGCTTACTAAAGTATTGGACACTAAACTAAGAACAGACACCCAAGTGTCAAGTAAGACATACAAGATACCTGTTTTTCTGGTGTTTATATTACCATTGACCAGACTAGGCAATGGGAACATAGTTGTTTGTTTGTATGAAAAAATATATAATGGCACAAAATTACACAATGTGATAAATAGGAGGGAAGGGGAAAAGAAAAGGATGGCAGGGAGGCAGGGAGGAATTGAATATTATTGGCAAAGGTCTTCAGGTGATACTTTGGAATGCAGTGGTAGGTTCAAATTCTGATGGCTACTTTCTGTGTCCCAGGAGACTGGAGCAGACTCTGCCTCTTTAGGGTGTCTCTGAAATTGTCACCTTTCTCAGCACCTGAGTTGGTACAGCTTGTCCCATCTCCCAGCTCTGGACTGCCATAGCACTGGTCCCCTATTTATGTATTTGCTTTTTGCCATCACATTTCAAACAAGCAACAAAATGCAAAAACAAAGATCACTTCTATAAAGTAATTCAATAGGAAGGGTTGGGAAAGAGGATGAGGAATGGGGAGATGATGAATTTATCACTCTTGCTGAATTTCTATTTGTTTGGAATATCCAACGTGCAATTAAACTCTTCCAAATAAGAATCACTGTTTTATTCCTTTATTGAACTTATTAAAGTTAGAGTCAGCTCTATAAGGTTTTGTTTTTCATTTTCGGTAGCCTCAGTTTTAAGGATTGGCTGGTCACTTCCAGTTATTATGCTTTGAGGGTTTTTCTCCATTTATTCACACTATGCATGGAACTGATATGGTATGAGAAGTAAGAAAACTCTCTTACAGTCCAGTTCTGTTCCAAAGACCATTCCGAGGAAGATACGTTCATTTTGAATTCTGGAGTTCTTAGTCCATTTTTTATTAGTTTCACACATTTAAAAGAGTTGTCCTTTGCTAATTATATACAATTATGGTCTAAAACCCAGTGGTGGTCACTAGCTTTTAAGACAGCAGGCAATGTCAGTGAGGGGGGTTTCTTTATGGACATAGAGATTAAGGAAAGATATTCATCCAGTTCTTCTTAACATCTACTTACATGCAATTTCAGTTCTTCATATGGATAGGGGAGGGTTTTGGAAGATGTCCTATGGTGACCTTTTCAGTTGCTCTTTTGGCAGGATATGACCAAAGAGGGAAATTGGGACCAGAGGACTTGACAAGGCTGAAGGCATGTGTTCTCAGAATTAAGAACATAGTACCTCTGTAGGAATCAAAAAGGTTGAGAACATAGTGATTGCTCTAGAAATTTTCATTCCATAAATCAAATCATTTTTGGGATCAGGGGCAAACTAAATAAGAAATGATACCAATATTAGATATCACTATGATAATCTATAAGTAAGGGAAAACATTGGGCATTGTGGGACATGTCATTTGAAAAATAATTTGCTAATTGGAGAAAAATGGTATAAAAATAACAAGCTTCATGACTTTAAAGAGAGTTTCTGGAATAAATACATCTGGGTTAGAACATTTTCTAGAAAGGCCATGCTACTCTGAGAATCTAGTCTAAATATCTGAGGGAAGAGAAAAAAAAAAAAGGTAAACTCATGGAGAAAGGTCAACTCATGTGGTCACTCTGTTCTGGAGAACACTCATCCAGTGTGGGGGTGGTTCTCCTGCCATGCAGCCCGCACAGATGGGGGAGAGCATTTCTGTGGGAGGATGGTGCCAGCTATCAATTAATTATCAGAAAACTTATCAAATGAACACAAGAGCTAATAATCTTTTCAAATAAAAGTGGGTGTGGCAGACTGGGCCATGCCAGAGCTGGCCTCCAACAAGATGGAGGAGCCCATCTTCACCTTTATTTATAGTCCTGCAGGTACAGGGGCCCAGACTAAGAGGGGCTTCTTCTGGGAAGAACAGGATGGGGTGGAGTCAGGGAAGCCATTTTCTTGGAGAATTAGCATTTCCTTAGATGGTGAGCCAACTCTGTTCAGGGCCATCTACTCCAGACTATCTGAAACAGTCTCTCATGCCTGTCAGTTCCTGGAAGTTAGACCTCCGTAACCCATGGCTCAGCCAAGCCTGATTCTGCTAAACATGGATGGTTCCCCACAATTCAGCCTGAGTCTGGTCTGGAAATGAAGCAATACTATGAAGCAGAATCCAGAGAAAGTCTTTTGCAAAACTCAGCAAAAAAAACAAACAAAAAAACAACTTTCTGGGTCTTGATTTGGATAGTTTCCCAGGACTTTCCAGAATCCATACCTATGCTATACACTCGATGTTTGATAGAGGCCACACAGTATTTTCTTTGGATTAAACTACTTAATATAATTCGGTCACAGGAGTATTTATGTCTAATCTTTCTGACATTCTCCATAGTGCTGAGTAACAGGGATAGGCTCCTAAAGCTATTATTGAAATACCAATTCTGGTGCTACAAAAGCAGTATAGAAATCAACCCCTGATATTTTTCAGGAAGTTAATGATGGTATATTTGGGAAAATGAAATAATAAAATAGGATTAAAAAGAATTGTTGCCATGTGCTGCCAAGTTACATTTACACTGAAGCTACTGATCACACATCAACTGTGGTCCACAGATAAATTTAGGTCCCTTATCTTGGAAAGTTTGACTCAGGTTTTTCATAATCCAGTAGTGCTACTGAGCAGGTAGTCAGTAAGGATCAATTAGGGACATTCCACATGTATCAGTATTCCTCAGAGTGCCAATGTTGTTTCTGAATGGGCATTTCATACTCTCATGAAATGTAAAGGTAGGGGAATTTATATCATGTGCCACAAACAACTTAGAAATGGACTTAGAATCAGTTTCCCTGGGATTGAATTCCATTTCCATTACATTCAGCCATACAATCTTGAACAATTTTCTTAAATTAATAATGATACCATTTACTCACTTATGAAATACAGTTAATAATAGTCTCATCTTCCTATAAATGCATCAGTACTATTTAGATAAGGGCCTGGCATATGAGACATAATTAATATTAACTGCAATTATTGTTGATAAGTTTTTGTTAGTAAAATTCTTTAGCCATTCTCTATGATAGTTTCTCATTGGCCACCAGCCTTCATAGGCTGGCCTCTTGGAATGTGGCCTGGCCCACGTCTCTTCTTTAGGTCTCTCTTCCTCTCTTCCCCTCTCAGTTTTACACACTTCCTCCTAAATTCAGGTCAATATTTTTATTATATTTTTTCAAGTTATGCTATTAGGGTCTCACCATTTTCCATTGTCCAAATATATTCCTAAACAAGTCCTCTAAGAATTTAATGACAACCAACATAAAATACATGTTTTTTTTTTTTCACTCAACGACACAATATTATTTTTATAGTAAACATTTTATTGTACCTTATAAATAAGTTAAAATACCTTAGGTCTGCACACATGCATAGATGAAATTCAACTTCCCTAGTAGGAGACATACATGTTCCTCTATCATGACATTAGTTAGATAGTCCCTATCTGGCATTAGGCACATAAAAAGCAGAAGACTATTCTTAATTCACACTATAAGGTCACATAATCATCAAAATATTTCCTAGGGAGGGCAACTTCTGAGTATATACTGAACACCAATCTGGTTTAATTTAAAATTGTATTGTGTATCTATTCTGTATATCACTGTTAACTGTAAAATATAGATGATAGCAAAATTAGTATCTCATCCGGGAACATACATATTTACAGGATAGAGTTTTATGTATAAAAACAGGACCAAGGCATAATGAAATAAGTACAAAGAGCACCAGGATGGTGGTAGTGGAGGACATGAATTCTGTGGGATCGAATCTGTTAGGGTCTTGAAGGGTGGAGAGGGATGAGATACCCAGATATATGGATGTGAGACATAACTTCAGAAAACATAAAGCACGGAGGTAAGAAAACAGAGATAAATTAGGATGTTGGGTGAGGGTGTATTTTTAAGAAAAGACATTTCATAAAAGTTAAGTCTTGAAAAGTAAACTAGAATAATTTCATGGAAGGTTTGGAGCAAAGTTGTTCATTAGAACTTGATTTTGAGTGCAACAAGAGATTTTCAAAGGATTCTGAGGAGGGAATTACAACGTTAGACACACCTTTTAGGAAGATAAGTCTTTGGAGGATAGATTAGAAACAGAGTCTGGAAGCAACAAAGGCATAACAGAATGATTCATAGTAACCTCTTAATAAACATCTGTCAGGTATGTGGCCAGTGAGGTAAAAACTGGTGGAACACCTGTGCAGAGATGTACACATAAAGTCCAATGCTAAAATGACAGGCATAATATGCAGAATTGCTTTTAGATTTTCATCAAAATCTCCTGTTCCATTTTGATTAAAACTAACAATTTCAGGCTTTGAGATGACTGTATCTATACCAGTTCTTGCCAAGAATCTGTCAAGATCGCAAAAGGTCTGAGATTTTTATGAAGCTACCAATTTAAGTTAGCCTGCCATAGTTTCATGAATACTTGCAGAAAACATGAGACTCCCAGGTCAAAGATGAAAGATAGTTTATTGCAGCACAGCAAGCAACCTCAGCATCATGTTTACATGAGATTTTTAAGCCCTATTTCATCCCAGGGTGATGAAAAGAGGACTAGTTGACACCTGAACATGCAGTGTTTGCATTACAAGAAAGGGGTCTTGAGACTAGGGATCCCACATTTCTTATTCTGGACAGCAAGCATGCCTGCCCATTGCTCTCAAGGGGAACACTATTCATCTGTCCAAAGCTGTAAACAAACATGACCATTTTTCCTGGAGAAAACACTATCTATATCTTCTGAAGCTGTTTGCTACATACCCATCCTTGGAAAGACAGCCTGAATAAAGGTCATCTGTACCTTTGCTCACAAGATGTGTAGAAAAGTGAGAGAAAGTCTCATGAAGAATAATGATTTGTCTTTGGCTCACATTTGTCACAATCTGAGTAATTGACCTAAATATATTAAACATCTGCCTCATGTAAGTACCATTTGTTAGGAATAGAGTTCTTGGAGGATTAAAGGATAGTTCTGGTGTCAAAGAACTTGCACACTTAGTGAAGTGTAGAAAGAAAAGTAAATTCCAGTAGTAGAAACTGACTGTCATGATAGTAGCAATACAGTTGTAGACTTGGGGTCATCAGGAGAAAATAGTCTTCTCATTGGAGGAATATCAAATCACATGAGTGTGGCAATATGATTTGTAATGCTTGGATTTAGCCTCCAGAAAAAGTAACTGATAAATCAAACCTAACCTTTGAAAAGACCTGGGGCAGTCTGGGAGGAAAATAGAATAATAGTAGTTAGAAAAATGATTTTGACATAAAGTATTGGCTTTTTTTTTCCCCTATGGGCAACTTAATATTTTTAGGCTAAAATGAATCTAACTAATTTATCTTTTGTTGTCCTAAGTACACATTCATTTTTTAAATGTGAACTATCTCTTCTCCCCTACTGTGTGTGTGTGTGTCTGTGTGTGATTGTTCTTAAGAGTTATTTCAGGCATGGAGAAAATAACTAGCTAAGGCTTATGATACTCCCATGAGGCATTACTAATCACCAGGTGGCAATTAAAATCGGGATGGCAAAGTATTAGAACTAAATAGACTAGGATACGCTCTTTAAAACCTAAACCTTTTAGCCATGGTTGGAATAGTACAATAATATATTTAGATTTAAAAACTCTTAGAATGCAAAATTATGCCTAAAATTTGAAAAGATTGAGATGTTTGTTATATGGTGTTTGTTTCATGGGGTGGAGGGCTTACATGAATTAGAGGGTATAAACAATGGATATGTTTCTAAGGTAACATATACTGACTGTAGTAATTCATTTCAGCCAATTAAAATTAGAAGAGAAAATTATACAGAGTTTTACTTTGTCTTTAATGATTAGATGACTGATTAGCTGATCTGTCTTTTCCCAAATTTATTTGATAAACTAAAATGGATTTTGAACCATTAAATAAGTGCATTTTTGAAGCACTTACAAACTTGATTGTAAATACAAAATGGAGCTATTAAACCATCATCTACAAAATGCAAAATATTGTCTCTATCAAACTACTTTGTCCTTGTAACTATTATATACTAGAATTATGTTTTCAGAAATAAATTCCTATTTTTTTCATGAGTCAAGGAAATTAATTTTGACTTCTGGATTTATAGAGTTCAAACACTTTGGGCAGCACTTGCCTACTTCCTGATGGCCCTAGCACACTGACAAGCAAAAACACGTTTATATAGTATTTGCATTCAGTTTGTTATGCTTTTGATTTTTTTCAATCAAACTCCATCATAGGTGTCACAAAAGTATCATTTTTTGACATGTTTATGCCAAAACTCTTTCTAAGGCACATGACAGCGTACATACAAATTTGACTTTAGTTTTAATTTTTCAAATAAAGCAAAAAATGTTTAAAAGTCACACATAAAATTATAAACATTTGCAAATAATAGATAACATTCTTGTTTTAACAAAGCCTTCATAATGAATCTACAAGTACAATGTGAGCATAAAAGAGAATGCTTTTAAGGGAGCATATAAATTTCTTCCACATTTTGATGAACTAACAATCCACTTAGGAAGTATTTGCTAGGCATATAGGCTGTGAGATTCTCAAGAACTTTAAATGAGGGAGAGGTTCTGAATACTGTTACTGCTGTGTGTTTGCTCATTTTGCTTCTATCAAGTCAGATATAAGAATTTCAACATTCCAAATAGTTCAAAATGTCCTACTAAGTCTCAACAGTAGCAGTAGACAGATTACGAAATTAAAATGAATCATCCTGATTTTGTATATCAATAAGTATGTTAGTGGTAGTTGGATTATCAAAAAATAAATAATGAAATTAAACAAAAATAAATAAAAGTAACCTTGGGAAAAACAATGACTTATCACTTTGTAATCACAAATGATGTGATTTAATGAGAACAGCAGGCAGGAGGTGGCAAACAAACCATTAAGTTTTGAACAGACCAATCAGCAAATGGCAAGCTAGTGCTGCACAAGAAAACAGTAACTTAACTCAGTTGTCTCTTTTATTCAATATTCTAAAATGTCTAAATCAAAGTTTCTAATGCACTTAAAAAATTCAAGATATAAAAATCTGCAGTAGGGTTCCGGATCAGTGACCACTGTCAGGATAGATTATATTTCTGCACAATCTTTGCTGTAACAATATTATGATGAATAGAGAATGACACCAGCTACCCATTTATCTCCTAAGATTACTACTTTGCTGATATTGATTCTTCCTGTGGCTTCTCAGTTAGACTCAGGATTATAGCTCAGGTACAGAGATATAATCAGTTTCTTAAAGTATATTCTTAATATGGTACAATTTTTAACCACTTTGACTAAGATGTGCTGGTCAATAGCTGGTAAGAAATTAAATTTTTGCTTGTTATAATGCCTGTGGATTTTCACAATTAACATATAGTCAGTTATGTGCTACGAAATGACATTTCCGTCAAGTGAACTTCGTATATGGTGGTGGCCCACGAGATTGCATTGCCTGGTGACTTTGCTGCCATCTTGTATAAATATACCCTAATGTTCACACAATGACAAATCACCTAATGATACCTTTCTCAGAAAGTATATGTGTCATTAAGTGCCATTTGACAATATACCTATTTTGTACAGTATGGTGTTTTAGAGGTGGCATCAGTAGGATTTGCTGCTTTGGCAGTGAAATCAAGAAGTCATGAGTCTAGCTCTTTCTGATTATACTTTCTTTATACTGAGGAAAAGATGATTTTAAGTCAGATAATATTTGTTTTCTCTTTTCCATGTAGTCATTTAACAATATATTTCTGAGTACCTATTTTAAGCAAGACCCAGTACTATGAACTATCATATAATTAAACCCCTATTTAATGTGTTATTTTTTTCTGGCTTAAAAACATAAAAAATCTATTAAAACAAATCCTCTAAAAGGGATGGATTTCTAAACAGTGTTTGTAGAAGCATCTGGTCTTCTGTATTTAGCAGTGTATTCATCTGGGATCTGTTATTAAAGCTGAGAGTTTAATCTCATAAAAAGAACTGTGTGTTGTTCCACTAAGCTAGTGTTCATGCAGTTCTAACTGAAATGACAAGAGTGAAGGCCATTAAAAAGTAATGCTTTAAATCGATCAGAGATAATGAAATTGCATTGGCCCAAGTATTAATCAATTTTAATAATTGTGTGTTACAATGGTCTTGCAATAAAAGGGCTGTTATTTTCCATTCAGTTCATTTAAGCTATGTCTACATGACTGTCACACCACTGGTTGAGAAGTATAGCCATTTTCAACACCTATGCTATATATTATCTCTTTTATTATTGACCTTTCTTTCTTGGCAGATTCCATACAAAATCTGAGTTGGCAAATTGACTGATAAAACTGTTCAAACCAACTCTTGTTTTCTTGCTACGTAGATATAACCTTAAAAAACTCAACTTCAAATAGAGGAAGACTAATTGGAGCTAATAAAATTTTTTTTTAAAAATCAGGCCTTCAACCAATGGTGTCTTAAGTCTTTTAGAAAGCTATAGACATTATTCACTGAAGGCATTATCAACAGAATCATGGGCAGCCCTTCCCTCTCTGATCATATTTTTTTCCCTCTACTTTTTAAGTGGCATCTTATATTCTATATTCCTATGAAATTTTATGAAGAATGAACTCCACCAAGTTTAGGTTATTATTTCCACAGATGCTGAATGAAGACAAGTGATAAGACCAAATCTGTTCACAGAACTTAAAGGAATAGAGATCTGCCTTATATACAATTGCAGGTCTGGACAAAGGGCTGTACAGATCTGATGAGCATATGTGTTAGTGATGGCAGCTTTGTCACTCTGGTTACAAACTTGACACCTGATGTTTTAAGTTGTTTACCCCAAGCTTAAAAAGAAGAATGGAAATATATGCAACTTTCTCATTGAAAATTCAAGGTTACCCAATCACCAACAAACAAAAGTTGAATGTTCTCTCTGGTATGTGAATGCTAACACACCACAAGGGGGAAGAAAGAATAGAAGTTCAGTGAGTTAGAAGGGGAATGAAGGGAAGGGAGGGGAGATGGGAATAGGAAAGGCAGTGGAGTGAATCAGACATACATTTCCTCTGTTCAAATATGAAGACAACACAGTGAAACTCCGCATCTTGTACAGCCACATAATGGGATCCTAATTAATATCAGTTATACTCTATGTATGTTTATGTCCAAATATGCTCTACTGTCATGCATAAAAAGAACAAAAGAAAAAAACATTTCAAAAACATCAAAAAATAGAATAAAAGATTAAGAGTTAGTTTGGGAGCCAAATTCAGAAAAGGGGAAAAAAGAAAAAAAAAATACATCACTCAAATATGTTGAATTTTGGTTTTCAAATTTGGCTTTAGGGCAGTCAACAGAAGTATGTAAGATCCTAAAATAATTATCCAAATAAAAGTATTTCTGCCCAATAATTTAGTATCTCATTTCTTTAATGTACAAATTAATGTTTAAATAAAAGTAACTTTTGACTAAGCTGTACTCCCTAATTAATGATAGTAAATGCAAAAAAATTAATCAAGCTTACTGTACTATTTTCCTGGCTATGTATTGGCCTGCAAAATGGGAGACAAGAAATTTCATGGTCGGATAATCAGAGCTTGGAGCAAACTTACAGATAAGGAGAAAAACAAGAGTTTAGTTTGGTGACCTCTTCTGGTTAGGGAAGAAAGGATACCATGGCTGTAGCTGTACATAACAGAATGTTCCTTCCTCCTGATTTAAGGTGCCTGGGAAAAGACAGCTGAGGAACACCCTCTTTTATGAGGCTAGGTGGAAATAATTGTTGCTATGGGCAATGACCAAGCCATTCCAATATTCAATTAAAAATCAAACCAAAATTTCATCTATATCATTGTTTTATTTATAGTGTGGGGCCAAAAGACTTCTAGGGTTTAAGCTAGTGACCTGGGCATTCTGCACGTCCAGGCCTCATTCCATTGAACTTTGAGTTAAGACACATCCAGACTCAAGGTGGGATTTTTCTGAGCTTTTCCTCTGGCCACAGAAATTTAACTAAAGTGTACTCTTTTCCTTACTCTTCTTTAGAATCAATGCCAGTATTTGGGAGAGACTTTTGAGTGCATAAAAAACAGATAAGACAGGCTCCTGCTACTTTTTACCGGTTTCATGCTCTTATTCATAATCTCTGAATTTCTCTTCCTTTCCTGGTCTTACCAGGACAATGGTAACATACTGCAGTAGTTGAAAGAAATAAGAATAAAAAATAATTATGCTGTCATGAATTGGTAGTTGATTAAACACAGCTTTCTATTGTTAGGGGAGTAAGATGCAAAAGTGGAACAAACCTTGTGAATCTCACTTTTACAATGGAAGTTTTTTCTCTTGTCATAAATAGACCCCTGCCTATACTAATGTAAACTGGTATTTATGATTACTTCAGGATAGAAATGGATGCCCATTCAATACTCTGATTGAATGCCACTGGGCCACTGAAATCAACAGTGACAAGGAAATGTGATGGGTTGATTTATGCAGTGTAAAATTGTGATTGCATGGGTACCGGATGAGGTTTCCAATTCCACCTGATGGTGAACCAAGCTTTGATTTTGGCTTAGATTTTATTTTTCTTTTACATACTCTGGAATGGTATGGTATATCCTCCCACACGCTAATGAATAGGTATGATATAATAGAAAAGATTAAATATTAGCAATAGTTGAGGGTTTAAAAAAAACGGATGGGCATATCAGTAAGCAAAAACAAACAAACAAACAAAAACAGGAGCTGTGGGTCCCACTAACTGAGAATTATGAGACATTATAATGTAGTAATAATTTAAATTATGAATAGGAGCTGTCCTGTTAAATTGGGCTTGCTTCCAACTGGGGTTTGCTGAGAACAGCTACTGTTTCTTTCCTATCTCCTCTGCCATGTTCCTCCTGCCCTCCTCCCCATGTAGTACACACACTACACATACTTTTCATATTATCCAATTAGAGGGAAAATTTATGTAGACTTGTCTTAATCTGTTTAGTGTTGCTAGGACAGAATATTGCAGACATGAAGTATAAACAATAGAAACTTATAAATAATAGAAGTTGATTTCTAATTGTTCTGGACACCAGGTATCTGGAAGTGGTGATGACCTTCATGCTGCATCATCCCATGGCTGAAGGTGTGACGGTAGAAGGGTGAAAGAGTGAAAAAGAATGCCAACCTCCTCCTTTTAGAAGGAACTCACTCCTGTGATAGCTGACCATTCACTCCCTCAAAACAGCATGAATTCATTCAAGAGGTCAGAACCTTCATGAGTAAATCACCTATAAGTGTTTTGATTCCCCACTAGGTTGGGAGGTGCCCAGGGAGTTCGGGTCCAGATTCTTGGCCTCTCAAAGAAGTGAGCAAGACACCAGAGATTGGCAAGCAAAGCAAAGCTTTATTGAAAAGTGAAAGAACACCCTGGGAGATCAGAGTGGGCCAAACTGGCCAGGTAGTTCAAGCTCTGTCTACACAGTGAAACTTGTTTTTATTGCACTTCTTTAGTTCTCCTTTTCCCCCGGGTGGATTTTAGGTTGATTGACACTTCGATTGATAGTTGAACTTGACATAATTTCTTTTCTACTGTGCTTGTGTAAGTTTCTTTTCCCCCACCAGAAAGGGAGCAAAGGCAATGCTAATGATACCTTAACTAGCAACAAGTTAACTTTAGATCATTCCCTTAGGCTGTTGTGCATCTCAAGATCAGGGACTTTCCCCTAGGGTCTTGAATGCCTCTTGTGGTCCTTTAGCTTCCTCTCTAACTGCAAGATGGCCCAGTTTCCTCTCACAGGAAGTTTCAGCAGACTTTTAGGTGGGAGGGTCTTTGTCCTTTCGGGTGACCTATCTCCTACCTGACAAATGGTCCCACCTATACTGTTGCAATGAGTTGCGGAAAACATTTAAACCATAGTAGGCATCCAAGGACTTCTGGTGTATTATTGCCTAGCAGGGTGACTATAGATGACAGTAATATACCTTACATTTAAAAAGTTAAAAGAAAGGATTTGGAAAGTTTTCACCATAAATAAATCATAAATGTTTGAGGATATATATATATATATATATATAAATCTGATTCAGACATTTTATAATGTATACAGATATTGAAACATTACAAGCTACTCCATTGCTTTTGTTTTTTATGAATCACTTAAAAATATATTAAAAAGAAGAAAAAGAAAACCTAAAAGAGCTGCAAAATACATTTTAAAATAAGAAAGAGACTTGTCTTGAAAAAGCTCTTAGTCTAAAAGGAGATTAAATATGGAGGAATTTGTTGATTGTAAGAATCTCTGACTTTTGAACTATATCAATAACTAATATAGTTCACAACATTACTTAAAAGATTATAAACAGTGGTACAACAGATGTTAAGAGTCATGATTTCTGTCATGAAAATTTTTTAGGTTCCCATATACTGGAATAGCATCTCTCCAAATTAGTTCTTAGACAATCTTCCCAAACAAAAACCTGACAACATTCTTTATAACCTCATTGTTTCATTATTAATTACAGAGAAAGACCCATATACCTAATTATGGCCTCAGGGCATGACCTGGGTCCTCCTATTTCCTCCTTTCTCTTTCTGCTACACCTCTAAACTGAAGTGTATCCCACTACTGTTTACTCTTCCTGTGACCTTGGGTTAAATTTCTGTTTTTGTCTTAGATGTCCATGTCTGCATAACTGGTGAATGTTGTTTCATTTTTCAAGAATCAGCTCAAACATTTCACCATTATGAAATCATTCCTAGTCCCTTACCAGACTTCTGTCCAACTTTGCTCTGAAAATACAGAGTAGTAAAAAACACTTAAACATTCTTTTTTATTATCTTTTTATTTTTACGAACTGCATTTTGATTCATTATACACAAATGAGGTGCAACTTTTCGTTTCTATGGTTGTGCATGATGTAGATTCATACCATTCACGTAATTGTACATGTACATAGGATAATGATATCTGTCTCATTCCACCATCTTTCATAGCCCCACCCTCCTTAAACATTCTTAATTAACAGTTTTATTTTCTTCTACCAAATTGTAAGTTTCTTCAAAGCAGAGGCTACATACTATGCAATTTTTTTTTGTCTAATGTGTTAAAGTATATATATTTTTTCCTTTCAAGGAAAGCAAAAAGAACCTCAAAATAATTATCCAATATACTTTCTATATCAGTTTACAGGTTTCTGTATTGCTTTGCCCATCTCTCATCTTTAGTGTGTTTGTGGCTCTGTGTTTAAGTGAACTACTCAATTTAGTTCCACTCCATTTAAATATATGACTTCATCTGTGTGTAGAAGTCTCTGCCACATTCAACAAGAGTGCTGAAGTGATTTGGACACAACCAAATCTCATGATTTACATTCTGTTCTGCTTTTAGCTTTAAGTAAATGAAAATCTGGTTAACACTGGTTTAGGGAAACAAAGCAAGATGTCCACTGCCAGGTGGTTGTTGTTATAGGTTCAGCTGCTCCATGGTGATATCAGGGGCCCAAGCATATTATAACATGATTTACCAATGTCAATATCTTGGCCCTCTTCCTGTGCTTTTCAGCTCAGCTTCACAAAAAGGCCATTGAGGATCTAGGCATTTAGGCAGGAATAAGGGGGAAAAGGCAGCTCTGGGCACATCCATCAGTTTTATCAGGAAAAGATTCCTCAGAATCACACAGCAGACTTTCACTTCACATTTGCTAGCTATCTGGTTGCCTAGTGTCCCCTAGCTCCCTCCCCTTTTCTAGCTGCTTTAGGAATGGGAGCAAGAATGAGAAAAGAAAGGATGATGTATGGAGAGGGTATTACGTTCCTGAACAGTTTTATGTGATGGTGTTATTTGATATAGAACATAAAGTAAATAGAATTTCAACAGACAAATTGGAATAGTTAATATGTTAGAGTAGAAGGAGAAGCAGAATTCTATACTTAGAGAATATCAAAGTGGGAGGCCTGCAGACTGGGGTGAAGTGAATCAGCGAGATAATGTGAAATAGGAGATGGTATAGAGCAACACTATCCAGTGGAACTCTCCGTGGTGATGGAAACCTGTCTGCATTGATCAGTGTGGTAGCCACAAGACACACGTGACTAGTGAACACTTGAAATATGGCTATTGAAAACAAAGGACAGGATTTTTTTACTTTTCTTAATTTACATTTAAATTTAAAAGCAACATATAGCTGGTGGTCACCATACTGGACAGTACAGGGTACAAAATTTTGACTTCTTGTAAGTTTTCTTTTACTCAGAGAAAACTGGAGAAACCCCTGGAAGGTACTGAGGAAAGGAGTGACAGTTAGGATTTGGTGGGATCCTTCTATAGCTGTGTTGAAAATAATGTGAAGTGGGGTAGAACAGGGAGGCCACCACACTAACATAGTGGAGGTGGTGGGAAGAGATTGCATCCTGTACGTATTATAAAGTTTAAATCATCTGGTGGGTTAAATGTGAGATACAAATGGAAAGGAATAATAGGTAATATGTCTGTATTTCTTGACTTAAGTGACTAGATTGAAAATCTTATTAACTAAAATAGGAAAGATCAAAAAAGGCACAGAATTTTATAGAAGAGCAGGATCTGGGACTTGGAACCTAACAAGTTGAGACCAGCTATTTGACAATACAAGAATATATGCTGAGTGTATAGTCAACAGAATCTATTTTGGAGATAAAAAATTTTAGAGTTTTCATCCTGTGAGCAGCATTTAAAGTCATAAAATTGAGTTGAGATTAATAAAGAAGTAAATGCAAATAGAAGAGAAATGAGATGTAGGATTAAATATGATTTGAAGCAACATTTAGTGGGGTGAAACCAGCAAAGGAGACTTGGAAGGAACTAGTGAGGTAGGAGGAAAACCAGGTCAGTGAAGGGTTTGAAAATCAAGGAGTTGGTCAAAATAATAGGTGTGGAACAGTGAGGTCGGCAACCAACTATTGGATTTAATGTGGGTGCTTCTGTATGGAGGCAGGAGTAATTGGTGATCACAACCAGTGTTGTTTCTGGAGTATGGGATGCCTAAAAATCTGATTGGAATAAACTGAAAAGAGACTAGAAGAGAGGAATTGTAGATAGTAAGTGAAATAAAAGAGATAGTAAATAAAAGAGGTGACTGATGAAGGAAAAAAAATTGTAAGTTCAAATAAATTCTGATTATGCAGAATATGGAATTTAATTTGATAGGAGTAAAAAGAGAAATGTACATTTTAAAGCAGACATAATTCCTTCCATTGGTTCTGGGACCAGCTGAGCTGCCTCCCTAACTGCACACAGTATTGTCCATTTCACTGATTTAGAGCTGTCTTGTTAACTTTATCAGCCTATCAAACTGGCATTTCAAATGTAACTGAATAATTTCATTTTAAAAATCCAGTCTTAATTCAAGGCTATGTTAAAGGAAAATACTTTCACATGACTTATAATCCCAGTGACTTAGGAGGCTGAGGAAGGAGGATCACAAGTTCAAAGTCAGCCTTAACAACTAAGGCTATAAGAAACTTGGCAAAACCCTGTATCAAAATGAAAATATAAAAAGGACTGGGGATGTAGCTCAGCAGTAAAATACTCCTTGGTTCAATCTCCTGTACCTCCCCAAAAAAGGGAAGAAAATATTTTCATTCAAATGAAGAATTATAACTTATTTTATTGGAAAAGGTTAAGAATTATATATCATAATGGAGAACTTTATAATAACTAGGATACACCACTTTCTCCTCAACTTTTAAGCAGAGGGATATGTGTTTATAAGTCAGTGAAGTTTATTAAATTTTGCAGATAAGTACATAAATGTGAACATAAAAATTTTCAGTATAGTCTAGATTCATTAAAATTCAAACAAATTAATTTTCCTAAGGACATTTATATTTTTCAAAGAATACCTTTTTCTTTCTTTCCTTTTATCTTCATTCCTCTGTTTGTTTCTTTTTTTGGTTTGTTTCTGGGACTGGAAATCAAACTACTTAGGACTTCATGCTCACACATGCTAAGCAGTGAGCTGTGTACTTAACCCTCTTTCTTTCTTTCTTTGCTTCTGAGAGTCAATCATCTTATTAAAATATCATGGTTAATGTGAACATGGGAGAAGAGCATACTTAGCCTGAAGAAACCCAGAACCATCAGTGTGACCTTTCTGGAGCACCTTGAGATTCTTGAACTTATTTGCATTATTTTCATAACTCTGAAAATTTAGGACATTTTCAGCTGTTTTGTGAAATAGGTTTTCAATTTCTTTCCCATATTATTCACATTCTGGAATTCCCACAATGTGTATATTTGACCACATGACTATGTGACCAGGTCTTATAGTATTTCTCCATTTTAAAAATTTGTTGCTCTCGCTCTCTCTTTCTCTCTCTCATTTTTGTTTAATTCAGTGAACTACTCTCAAGTTCGAATTTTTTTATTCTGCATTTTTATACCTATTATGAAGCTCTCTAAAATATTTTTCATTTCATTAACTTTTTTAGTACTTAAAATTCTGATGGTTCTTTTTCATTATTTTTCTTTGGTGAATTTCTCATTGATGTCCGGCTTGTTTTACTCATTTTTATTTTTATTGTTTATCCACATGGTTTTTCTCCTTATTGAGTTTTTCCCTAAGATTAGCATTTCAAATTCCTCTCCAGGTATTTCATAGATTTCCTTCAAATTGATAGTTTCTGGGGAATTATTGTTCTTCTTTGGAGATATCACTTTTCCCTTCATGTTTCATATGTGTATTCATGTTGATATCTGCATATTTGGTTCATTTCTTCCTTTTCTATGAAGTGGATTCCTAGAGGTGAAGAGGATGGATGGACCCAAGAATAGCTTGAGTGATTCTGAAGCTTTTTGCACTAGCTACTGCAGTCTCAAGGTTGTGGGTTGGATAGGAGAGCTTCCCTAGACCTGCCAATTGAGTGTAGATGTCTATGGATTGTGGTCTTTAGTTATCACGCTCACAGATCTGCAGCTCCTCCAAGCTCCTCATGGATAGGAGTGGGTGAAACCAGGACCATCCTGTAGTGTTCATTTTCCTGAGACTGAGGGGTAGGGAAGGAAATCTTTCTTAGAGTACATGGGGAAGGCAGACATCAGCAGGAGCCCAGAGCCATAGAGTTTGAATGAGAATTTTTCTGATTCTGGACACACAGACACAGGTGAAACTGAGAACTTGCAGTTGCAGTCACCTTCCAGAGGACATAGGATTGGAAGTGGACTTCCCTTACATCATGGTGAGAGAGTGCAGGTGTTGGTAGAGCCCAGTAACAAAATTCCTTGGTCTGTAGCAGTCAGGCAGGAGCCCTCTCAACTCCCAATGTACAGGCATGGGTAGAACTGGGATTTTACAGTGTTGTCTACAGTTTCAAAACTGTGTTCCTATGCAGCAAGTTTGGGCGGGCCTCAGGCACATGGTGATGGTAGCCATCGCTCCTGAAGCACTAGGATTGGGGAGTAAGAAACAGTTCAATTAAAAAAGTGTCCTAAAGGACTGAACAGACACTTCTCAAAAGAAAATATACAAATGGTCAACAAATATATGGACAAAATGCTCAATTACACTAACATCAGGAGAAAAGCAAATCAAAACCACAATGAGATATCATCTCATCCCAGTTAGAATGAAAATCATAAAGACAAGATACATATGCTAGCAAGGAAGTGGAGAAACGTGAACTCATATTCACCATTGGTGGGAATATTGTTGGTAGCAAATGGTATGGAGATTCCTTAAAAAACTAAAAGCAGAACCACCATATGATCCAATAATTCTACTGAAAGATGAACAGTACTTATACCAAAAAAGATACTTGTACTCCCATGTTTATGGCAGTATTACAGCAGCAACAATATAGAATCCACCAAGATGCCTTTCATTAGATGAATGCCATATATTTACATAATGGAATACCATTCAGTCATAAAAATAATGAAATCATGTCATTTACAGCAACATGGATGAACTGGAGATCACTGAATCTAGCCAATCAGGGAAAGGCCAGCACCATGTATTCTCACTCAGTTATGGAAACCAGTAAGTCAACCTACTGGAAGTATGGAATGGAATAGTGGTCACTAGAGACAATAATGGTACTGGCAGAAAGAAATTCAATAAGGGGCACCAAAAACAGCAGAGATTCCACCCAAGTTCCTCTTGAGCACAATAGGGTAAATTGGGCAAAACAACCTATGAAGTATTTAAAAATGATTAGAAAGGAAAAATATGGAGCTCCCAACACAAAAATGATTAATCACTGAAGAGATACAAATATTATCCTGATTTGGTTAATACATACTGTATACATGTGTTGTGTAGATCATAAAGTACAAATTTTAAAATATTATAAATGATATTTTAACGGTGTAGGAAGTGCTTGATAATAAAATTAATTTCAGTCTTTCTCTAGGAGAAAAATATAGGGTTAACGTGAAGGTTTCCACATGCTTAGATATTTTAGGAGCACAGTTGTCATATTTTTCAGCATTTACCAAGAGTAAATGGAGTAATTACTTCAACAGTTAAAGATTGACAAATTCATAGGAATCATAGGGCCACTTGATTATTATAATTTTCCCAATTTACCCTTTTTCCCTTTCTTTTATGTTTTTAGTAGGCAATTTTAAAGTCTGTCAAGATTTTTTCTTTTAAATTTTATTCTGTATTCTCCCCCATTGTAAGAAGACTGGAAAAATGTCCCGTTCTATTGTTTTACTTCATTTGGAATTAAATAGCAGGTATAGGGTGTAGTAGGAGAAATGCAATTTCAATATCAAGACATAAATATATATGAGTGAATTTCACAAAAAGAAGCATAAGAAGACTGACATTCATTTCTGTGCTTACTTGCTGTGATCTGGTGGCTTTTTTTTTGAAAGATACTCCTATGGAGTCTTTCATTTATACAATGAGTGTTAGCCCCATTAACTGTCATTCTGAGAATATCTTGTTTTCAGAAGACTGCTAGTTATAAAAGACTCCAGTGAACTCTTTTTACTTTGGAATTTTTACATATAATGTTTATATAGTTTGCACATAATATAGTTCAAGTTATAAGATATAAAATGTAGAGTAAAAACATGGTACTCTCCATAAATTGATAAGAAAAGTTTGATATTTTCTTTTTATATTTTCTTTTCATATTACCAAAATATGTTTTTATATATTGTCTATAACTCTGTTAACAAGTAGAAGGCTCCTGTCCTACTAGTAATACAAATAATTACTCTTGTTCAGAAAATAATATCCTTCAACTGTTTAAACACTTATGCTTATAATCCTCAGAAATGTTCTAGAGAGTATATTTCTCCCCTGGGAAGAATGAGTTAATTCTAAGTTAATGTGAAGAATTCTAATAGAGTATCATCATTACCTATGAGAGGTTTATTTCAAAATCATTTAACATACTTGCCAAGAAAATTGATAATTCATTGTGTTGGGAAGATGAATGAGAGCATATATTTCTTTTTACAGTAATGGAAAAATCCTTGAATTTCCTTTACTTATATCCCTAGGCCTCTCTTAGGGAATGACAGGCACCCAAGCACATATAAACCCAGATTTGTATAGTAGGCATATCTAAGTAACAAATGCCATAAACCTTATATTGGGATTTTTGCTAGCCTATGGTAAGTTTAATTTGAAAAGTTATTCAAATGATTTTAAGAAGTCAGTCAAAAAGAAAGATGTAGCTCTCGAAGTCTAAGTTTAACTGGCAATAAGAGTTCCTGAGCAGTAAAGTCTGGAATCTGGAGACAATAGTATTTCTTAGAGCAGAGCAGGTAATCCTGGAAGATCCAGAGGATAGAAAAAGCTAATGCCAGAGCAATGAAGGTGCTTGATCAAAAATATAAGCACATATTTAAGTAATAAACAGTAAAAATTTGTCAGTTGGTCTGAGAGCTCAATTTTATGAAGTAGACTGAAAATTAGATCTAGAGAGAAATATTAATAATAAGCCCTGAGAAACTTATTATAGAAATGTATTAAAGATCAGAACTAGAACAATGACATAGGAGAAGGTAACTGAAAACTATTTGCAAACTCAAAAGTTCAAGCGTTATGGGTAGAAGGAATGAGACTGCTGGAAATAAACAAGGTGACTGAGAAACACAGCTTTTAGTTTGTTGACCATTTTGAACCAACTCTTCAGGTTGAAGACAGGGAAGATGAGATGAGGTGATAGCCAGACAATCTGAGGAGCCAATGTTACATAGTCTTCAGTCCAGGAGAACAGAGTTAGGAACAAATACCAGAAGGTGAGGCAAAAGAAAAGACAGAGTGTGGGTTCAAGGGTTTGGAATTGATTAGGGGTAGCAGGAAACTCTCAGGCAATTATTACAGACCAGTGGGTGTTTGATGCCAGTGTGTCTATCTTAAATCTTAAATGGACATTGGACATCATTTAAAAAGAGGGATAATTCTTAACTATTCCATTCCTCTAATCTTTCTGAGGAGTGTCAAAGTGGCACTGAGGCTGCAGGTGGTAGGTACATAGTTGCAGGTATAAGCTGAAGGATCGATTAGAGGACCTGGGGTGGGGGATGGTGAGGGCCAGGGAGCAGGATATCAGTTTGCTCCTCTTTAGCCATCTATTAGAGCAGACATTGTGATGCACATTTTTAGAAACAAGCTTGAAAAAAAGAAAAATCTTGTTTTTTTCCCAGAGATGCTGAAAGGAGTTTTCACAGTAATGAGGCTATTCTTCAAAAATGACCTCATACTTTAAAATCTACTATCAATTAAAGGTTTGATTGATGTAGGGCAACACTATTTAGCACATTTTTACTTTCTTAGGAGACTGGAATGACTACCAGCTTTGGCAGTTAAGAGGTCACAGTGTCCTTGTGTTTGCATAAGTCAATAAAAATTATGTTTATTTGAAATGATTCATCAACTAGTGCTTTGGTCTTAAAAATAATGGTAGTCAAGAGAATTTTCTTTTTTAAATGTAGATACATCATTGATGGAAAAATATAAATGCCCATGTCGTAGCATCCTCGCTGTAAACCCTCAATTAAGCGTTTGTTCTGAGTACTTAATGATAGAATTCACTGAAATTGACCCTTTACAATTTGACAAATACTATTAAAGATCTAGATGATAAAATGTAGTCATCTTAAGTATGTTTCTTTTTTACCTTAAAGCAAAATATTTCTCATTACATGACAATAATCTCTCATTATAAAAAAATTTTAAATGCATAAATGCAGAAAATAAAAGATTACTTTAGTAGTCCCACCACAATTAGCATATTGATATCTTAGCTTTGCACAAGTATGCATACTTTTAAGGAGTTGCATACAAATATACCTTTTTTGGGGGATGGGTAATGGGGATTAAACTCAGGGTCGCTTGACCACTGAGCCACATCCCTAGTCCTATTTTGTATTTTATTTAGAGACAGAGTCGCACTGAGTTGCTTAGTGCCTCTCCATTGCTGAGGCTGATTTGAACTCACAATCCTCCTGCCTCAGCCTCCCGATCCCCTGGGATTACAGGAGTGTGCCAGCATGCCTGGCACAAATAAACCATTTTAAGTAGTTAATTTAACCTGAATTCACACCATAAGGATATTATGACACATTATTCCTATTTATGTTTGTACTTATTTTTAGTAATTATTTTTAATGCTACACTATCAAGTGAAATGCCATAATTAACTCCTCCCTATTATTGTACATGCCAATCATTGCCTTTCTTTCAACCTTATAAACAATAGTTCTATAAAGAATGTTGTGCATAATATAAATATATTTAGGATTGTTTTTATAGACTAGATTTCCATTAACATGACAAAATATTGATTCAGTTTTTAAATTTCTTGATAAATATAATGCAAATATATTTTGAAAAAAGTATTTTTCCACTTCATTAATGTTCCACAATTAGAAAATACTTTTATTCCCTTTTCCAAATGATTTCCTAGAAGGATAAGGGACATTACCTAGGGGATTTCAAATTGGCTGGGTATACTGATGGGAGTTTCAAGGCACAGAATGGAGCAAGAACTAAATGCCTTTAAAGAAAGTAAATCTGAGAGAAAACTGGGACACTGAGCTTTAAGGAATCCTAAAGTGAATCCAGCACATTGTCATGGTGTATGTTCTGGAAGAATAGATACAGATATATGGAGACTAAGAGAATCTACCAAACAGTGGATTAACAATGATAAGAGTTATTAAAGTTCATAGGCAATCACCTAGAGGCAAATCTACATTTTTTTTAACCCCAAACCCTTAGAACTGGTATATTTTGAATCCAGATATTTTGGATTTTTAGATTTTTTTAGGTTTGCATATCATGATAATATATAATACCCCTTCACAGTTTTAGATAGTAAAGTTTTAAAGCATAGTAATATTTTTATACCCCAAACATTTGACTCTTGACGGGATATGCTAAGTTTCTAAGTCACTAAGATGAAGTTTTGCCACCAAATTATTTTACTGCAAACTAACAAAAAATGACTTCAGTTTTCAGAGTACTTTCAAATTTAAGGAATGCATTTAAGAAATTGTGAATATGTGTTGTTACTGGCAATTTGTTTCTGGAACTGTATGATTGAGAAAGTAAATTGCTCTAACAGTCTAGATTTTTTATAATTAAAAATAAGTAAGCAATGATTTATTGTTTCCCTTTTTCAATAAATATTTTTAAAGGTTGTATAAATTAGATATTCAATTATATTTTGTTGAAAGAAGTAAAATATTTGTCTCTGTCTGCCTTTATCTATCAAATGATATATAAGTAACAAATCTTACACTCTGACAATCACTTGTTTTAATTTTTTAAAAATTTCTTGAAACTAGATTTTTCAAGTAAATATTTTGGTTAAGTGTTTGGAAGCCATAAACTATAGTATTTAGGGAGCAGATAGATGTATCCTCAGGTTTATTCATTTCCTTGACAACTACTGCTTTTCTTTCTGTTTAAAATTTATCCTTGTTTTGGTAATAATAAAAAGAATACTATGTGACATTGTGTATTTATGTAATACCTGAAGAAGTGATTCACTGGGAAAAAGAAGTCTGGATTCCTTTCTACTTTGTATTGTAGAAATGTTTTCCCTCCCTCTTTATACATTCAACTTGATCTTTCTTAGAAATGCAAAAGTCATTATTATCAGATAAGCAGGGTAGGAAAATACAATCATAAGCCTAGGAGAGGCAATTTGTTCCCTATGTCTCTGCTATTCAAATAGATAGTTCTCTTCCTACATTATTCTCACATGCTATATAGTTGGTGACTCATATATCTTCCTTTGGTATCATCTTATATTTCATTATTCCTGTTCAGAGAACTTTATTCAACTTCTAACCTAACTCATTCTTTCTCTAATTTAAATTCATTACCTCTAATCCTATTTTCTGTTGAAACAAAGAGTACATGCTATCGCCAAATTACATCTATTCTCATATTTGAAGATTGCATTAGTCTTCAACTTTCATTTCTCCATAGTGAAAAGCATTTCTTTAAAAAATTATGCATTGTAAATTACTTTCATGCCCTTTGTAGTTGGGTCAAAAGCAAAACAAAAATCTAATAAAAGGGTAATGATAATAAAAATGATGACAATTTATCATTCAGTCAACTAGTATTTATCTAGGGTTAATTGGGTGGTAAGGCACAATGTGACGAATAAACAAATGAATTAATTAAATGGTATAAATAGGATGGACATCAGTTTCTTCCTGAGTGGCTTGTAGTGCAAAAGATAATATAGAAATATAGATAATATAGATTAGAGATTTAAATTTAGTGTAACAAATCTTGGGTCCATCTTGGGTCTCCATGTCTTATCTGCATTAGATTTTGGGCACTTGTCTGAAACCCTCAGTTCCTTGTTTCTGAGTTGTAATTAAAATCATCTGGTAGGATATTTGGAAGGATTAAATGAGATGATAAACTTTAGGTGCCTCACTCAGTTCTGACCCTCAGTATATGTCACATGTTATAATGGTAACTATTCATTAAAAGAAAGATTGAGTACCTGTTAGGTGTCATGAATCCATGTTGAACTAGAAAAAGAACAATACTTAAGATCCTGTCCATGTCCTCAGACGGTTTATTGTCTACTGGGAACAACCATTATGCAAACAGATACCTACACAATACTGTGATAAATACATGGCAGAGGCAAGAGAAGGTGCTAGCTGCAGATAAAATGGACATGTAATATCTTCTTGAGGAGTCAGGCATATGTTTCAGAAATCGACTGACATCTAAAAGATATTTGGAAATTAGCTAAGCAAAGAAGGTAGACAAAGCATGTTCAGGACAGAGTGTTCCTTTCAAATTTAAGGAATGCATATTATTTATGCATTGTGTGGACCACTGTTGCAATTTGGGGTGAGGGTTGAAGAAGGAAAGCAACTCAGGACACAGGCAAGAGATATATTCAAAAGATGTACAGGTAGTCTACCTGGTCACAGAGAAGTAAGAGAAGACAAGAGGTGTCTTCCTCCAGATGATTCCATGAACTAAAAGTAATAGCAGGGATAACAAACTTGATGGGTCTACAAGAACTATGCTAAAATTGATACATTTTTATTATATAGAAATTCGTACATTTCATAAGAAAGTACAGCAAATCTGCTGGGGTGTTTAGAGGTTATTAGTGCTGGGTTGGGTAATAGGTATACTCTCACACAGTAATCTGAGACTACAATATCGAGGATTTTCATCCTACTTTCTTCTCTCAGTATTCTTAGAGCAAAACCAATTAATTAAATAAAGAAATTCTGAATGAAACATTTGATGATTTATCTGAGTGCTCTACATTCAGATAATGTCTATAATATAACAGAAGACTTCACCTCATTCAAATGATGAAGGTTTTCAAACACTGGCAGAAGCAGACAAGGGTATGATTTAGAGGATCAAAAGAATCTTCACATTCCTCAGAGAACATTTTTTATCAGTTTTTTCTGAAGATGTAGAAGTTTGGTATCTATAAAAACTTGCATGGATATTTGTGTTTCTGTCTCAGCATGAGTTTATGACCTACTGAAGTTTATTGTTGGGGTCCCATTACCCAACACAATGTATGGAACGTTTTAGGCTCTCAGTATATATTTGAAAAAATTTGTGTGTTTTCTATTTGTGGCATATTTAGTCTAGCAGTGCTCTTGTCTTCCTTGAATTAATTCAGTAATTTCTCACTTGTGCATCTAAGTCTGAGAAATTATCCAATGTGGGTTACACAACAATGGTAAATGTCATTGTTCAATCTAAGATACTCTGGTGTTGTTTGTAATGATGTGTGATTTATGAACCAATCATGTTTTACTTTTCAAACATGCTTTTGCTAACATATAGACATATCATTCCATATTTTAGTTTAATCCTTAACAACTCTATGAGATAATACTATTATCATCATTTAATGGGGAAACTGAGGCATGAGGCTGTGAAATAATTTGCTTGAGCAGCAGAACTCAGACTTGAACTTCAGAAAGAGCCAATACTTTGTTCCACTATGCTTCATATTTCCAATTCCTTGTTAAAAATATACTTTAAATAATTTCTCATGGATTTAATGAACTGTGACCTGTGTCAAATAACATTTGCAATTCTATCTCATTTAGTATCTTATAGAGATAAATTGACTCTAAGGCCGGATCTTTGTTCTAGGAGGATGATAAATCTCTTAATATTTGATTCTCACATGATTTTGGCTATTTGAAACGTATTTTAACTTGTCAAACTGTATTTGAAGAGAGATATGAATACCTGTCATTAGTCTAAAATTTTATCTGTACTATAGAATTGTGCTTTCTGTCACATTGTAGTTTTTTAATAGTGCATGATCACGTATGTATTGAAAATTATGTTTTTAAACTACATTTTTAAGTTGGGTAATCTTTTTCTTCTTTCTGAAGGAAATAATACAGGTCTTGAAGTCTGTAATATTTGACTATAAAATTCTGACACTGAACAACACCATGATAATGTTCTATGACTTTGAGCAAAGGGCTTGTGCTTGCCTCCACCTCTTCATCCACAAAATTGTAGTACTTGTCTTGAAGGATTGCAACAAGAATTGAACAATTATACATGTATGTGTCGCGTCCCCTCTGCCCACAGAGAGAGACACGGCAAACGTCTGAAGCTTTGGAAGTTTATTGTGCACAGTCTTCCTTCCTTTCTGTCCCTTTCTCTCACTCTCTTTCCCTCTCCTGCACTCCACTCCTCTCCCGCTCGGCTCTCGCCCGCTCCGGCCGCTTCTTCCGCTTCTCGGCTCTCGCCCTCGCTCGCACTCCCTTCTACTCCCGGCTTCAGCTACTGCTCCCGCACCCAGGAGGTTACCAAGCTTATATACACTTCAATCAATCAGGGGAGAGTACACGAGATAAACGCGGTCAGCTGCAGGCACAGGATGGGTACACGAGGGGGAGCATGCTCTAATCACATCGTTAACTAGCCAATCATTGGAATTCGCTGGTTGTTTACTGTATAGCTGGCCGCTTTTGGCTCAGCGTCAGGCGCCATCTTGACCATGTCTAAGGCTGGGGGCTCTAGAAACCCCGACATGTATGCACATGCATAGACACACACATATACATGCACACACACACAAACTCATACATGGTACCTGTAGTGTCCACCTTGCAGTGCATACTCAATGAATTTTCTGTTTTAGTGCATCTAAATATTGAGCTATGTTAATTCATGCAAAGATATTTGCAACAATATGTAATAGACAACGGCAGTGTTTATTCTCATTGACTCTGAAAATAAAGTCTTTCCTCTGGAAAAAAAAAAATCAGTGTATGCTTTTGCCATTTTCAGAAATAGGCACATTGCAATACTGCTAATTCTGTCGTGTGCCAGTCAACTACAGTTGGCAAAAGCAATATGACTTTGTTTGGCATCCCAATATAAATTACATATTGAAAGTCCCCAGTTGTTGAAGTTGGCAAAAAGAAGAGAAAATACATAATGTTCTCTTCTAATATAACAGAAGTCCTAGTCCTCTCTAATATAACAGAAGTCCTCTGTCACATTATAGACATTTTCTGAATGTAGAGCACTCAGATAAATTATCAAATGTTTAATTCTCATTTAAAAATAACTTTTGTACAGCAGCTAGTACAGAATAAGGGAGATACTTTTAAAATGATTAAATTTTACAGAAAATAATTCATTAAATCTTGAACTCTCTGCAAATAGAACATGTCTGGAACATGGTAAGCACTCCATAGGATCTGAGAAATCCACAGGATTGCAGTTAGGTGTATTTTTTCTTTTAATGATGTGAATGCTACATTCAGAATGATTATGTCCTTGTGCAATTGCCTACAGTCAGTAAACAATGGAACTGAGATTAGACTACAGATAGTTCAGCTTCAAACCTGCTATTCCTTCCATGACATACTTGCTGTGCACAAAATACTGTTGTAGAAACATTGATTTTTTTTTTTTGTCTCCAGGAAAAGTTTAATTAAAGGAAGTTATCCTAAATTTCATTAGGAGAAATTTGGAAAGAAAAATGTAAAATTACTTTTTTTAAAAAAAAAGGTTAAAATAATTTAAAAGAGTAATAAAATTAGAACTTGGGGCTAGGTTCCCCCCACAGAATTTTTTACCTTGGATTATTAAAGAAGGCTATAAAACACAATCCTTTGAATAGTATAAACCAAGAATCAGCCAGCATGCCAAAATGCTATTATAAGCTAGAATTAATTTTAAATTATAGCTTCATGAAATTTTAAAGTGTGCAGAGTGGAAAGGGATAAAAAGAGTCATTGAAATGCTTAGGTTAATTAAGTTTCATTCTTGTAATGTAAAGGTAGTGGTTTTACAAAGCCTTCAATCTAAGACTGATCAGACAATAGGAACTGGTTAATGTAGAAAAAGTCAATTTATCAATGGGTATTCCTCAAAAATATATGTCAAATTGAGCCTGTGTTTGTTTTCTCCTGAATATGAAACTGATGCATACTAGCAGTATAAACTATTTATATTGAGAAAATATAAAAAGTAAAGATGAAACTAATATTATTGCTGATTCACAGATAGCCATAGCTAGCAACTTTGCATATTTCCTCTGTTCATTCTTAGCAAATGTATTTTATCACACCATGCACAGAATTGTGTGTGCTTCATGTTTCACTCATTTTTGTCCTCTGTATTTTTGGAGAGCTCCTCAGATTTATTCTCTGAATCCCTGATTTGATTTCTTCAGGTGTCATTCTGGTCTTTAATGCTTCCAATGCTAATTTTAACTTAGCCATTGTTTTCAGTCTTCTCACAATTTTGACAACCATTTTCTGAATACTCAGTCTGTATCTTCATCACATACAAGATAAAGAATTTCAAGAAAATTCATAATCTTGTGTGTCTTCAACGAAATAGCTTCACAATTCTGTAGAAGTTGAAAACTTACTGCTAACAAATCTTTCTTTTTCTAAATACTAAAATATTCCCTTCTTCATTCAATGACCTGTTCCTCTTCTTTCCTTAATCCGTGATATTACTTTGTCAAACATTCCAATTTTTTAATTTATAATTTATCTTTGAATAGGGAAGAATTCTGCAAGTTTCTGGCATTCTCCCATAGGCAAGGTGTTTTCCTTGGATCCCTTATTCTTCATTTAGGTGGTGACAAAATTTTCCTAGGCAATGCATGTTGGGAGAAATCCTAGTTCTTGGATGGCAGCAGTGAATGTCTTAAGTGTGTAAGGAAAATCACACATTCATGCTCATCAGGAAAACCTGTGGAGAAGAGCATTCCACTCTGGCCACCTAGCAAAGTAAACAACTCCCCCCAAACTGACCTAGTGTTACCAAGGGAACCTGTATAGGAGCCTGGTGGTCTGATCTCCTGTGGCACATTGTGATTGGGCAAGAAGCCTATAAAATGTATAGCTGTTCCTGCAATAAATGAGTTTGCAAGCTCACCACAAGCCTGCTTCCACCCAACTCCTGGAGTCTGGGGGTCTTGACTCCACGACCTTACCTGCGTCTGAGCTAGCCTGGCACAACTACAAATGTATACCATGTTTTGATGACTGCAATATATCAGTGTCCATTCACCTCCTCTATTGTAGTATCTACTATTGACTTGGCAACATAATCTTTAACTATCTGGGTAGTAAATTTTGTAAATAGAATCTTATACTTCCTACTGTATTTAGAGGAATTTCTATTTTCCAGCATACCTATATAGCAGTGGCTTTCAATAGTATCCCTCAAATGATCTTGATGTCAAGGACTTTGAACTAGTTACATTCAGAAATCAGAGTTGTTATTCTAGAGTTCTGTGGACTTGGAAAGCAATGGATAAAACTTCCATAATCTATTTTCTTTGATTTGTGTTCTTGAGTCTGCATTTATGAAATTAGTCTAAAAATATAAATCTGTTTAGTATTAACCCAAGCACTACACTCAGGGACTTATTTAGTTCTTTGCTAATTTGGTGATTACTTAAACATTAAATTTTATATTGCTGACTCGATATTCCTCTATAGTTTTTACCTCAATTATTACTAATATTAAAATTCATGCTTACTGCTACTTTTTCACAAAAGTAAATATTTTGGCAACAATTATTTATGAATCATTTTATTAATCATACTATTTAAAGTTTTTAAAAAATATTATAGAATAAGTATATCAATGCAAAGAGTGTTGATGTTGATTGAAATATACTTTTGGCAAAATTAATAGACCTTTTTATCATTTCAGACATAGCTAGAACATGTACCAACTGACTCCTGTGGATGTGGAAATTGTTTTATGTTTTTGTAGAATACAGATTGCATTAATATAATTCTCTGTTTTCACCTTCTACAGAATTCTCAATGTAGAAAATGTGACACACACTATATTTGGTAATAAGTATGATTCATGTTTCTCACAGGATAGTGAAAAATCTCACCAGATGAAATCTCCCTATTGGCTCATTATTGCAAATTGTGTTGAATTTTACATTTTGACTATGTGTGTCAGTTGAATCTAAAATAACATTCATAGAAAAAAGTTCAGTTCCACTAAATTTTATTTTAGGTAATTATTAGATCATGAAATACAGTTTACACAGAAACAATAGGAGAGAAGAAAACAATGCAAAGTGGCCTGAAATAAGCAATGATTGATAGAGAAATGAATAAAATCACTATTGTGCTTATTTGAGCTTTATAGTTTGAACTTTCCCCTGTCTATTCTTTACTGGGACTACCAATAAGTAACTGACAAGCTAAAATGATTAATGGACAATTCAGAAGAGGAATATAAATAAGTCCAAGATGAAAAGAGATTCAGAGAGAGTCTGACTTATCCTGTTTTACAAAGTAGGGCATACAACATATAATGCTAATAGTGAGCTGTAAGAAATAGATTTTGAAGAATGAATGGCTTCAATCATTCAAACTAAATAGAGAAAATAATGAAAAAGACTTGAAGATGCTATTTTCCATGTGTGTGCATGTGTGTGTCTGTTTTCTTGTATCTACTTTATATAAAAGAGTAGGAAAACCACTTTCTTTACTATTTTTTCTTCTGTACATAGAATTTCTGATTAAATTATTACTTTATTTTTAACTGCATTTAATTCAATTTAATCATGCCTCCATACCATTCTTCCATGATCTGAAATGGATAACTCATTTTAGTGAACAAAAAATTAAACATGCTATAAATACCTTTATTTAAAACTGTATTTATTTTTGTTGGATACATGAAATTATAGAAATTGTACATATTAATAGGTTACCATGTGATGTTTCGATATGTTGAAATTATAATGTTTAAATCAAGTTACAGACACCTCAAACATTTGTCATTTCTTTAAAGTGAAAACTTTCACAATCCTTTCTTCTAGTTTTCTGAAATATGCACTGTATTATTGTTACATATAATAAAACTACTATGAAATAGCATACCAGAACTTTGTACCCCTAACTATAACTTCTATCCATTGAATAAACTTTCCCCATCTCTCCCTGTTTCTCCCTCTCTCTCTTTCCCAGTCTCTGGTAACCATCATTCATTCTTCTCTCAACTTTTGTGAGGTCAACTTTCTTATATTCGGTATATGAATGAGGTCATGTGCTACTTATTGTCTTGTGCCTGGCTTATTTCACTTAGCATAATGGTTTCTAGTTCCATCCATGTTGTCACAAATGATAGAGTTTCATTCCTTTTTATGACTGTGTATCATTCCATTGCATATGGATGCCACTTTTTATTTATAAATTCTTTGGTTGATAGATCTTTGATTTTCTGTTGTTTTTCTTGTGCTGGGCTAGCTCAGATGCGAGGTAAGCAGTGCGGAGTCAAGTCTCAGATGCTAGTTGTTGGGTGGAAGCAGGCAGGTGGCGAGCAGCCTGCAAACTCATTTATTGCAGAAGTACACAAGACTTTTATACTTCTCTTGACCAATCATCATTTGCCACGATTACACCTTTGATCAATCATCATTTGCCACGGTTACACCTTTGACCAGTCATCATTTGCCACGTTATACCTTTGTCCTGTCTGAATTGACATCCTTTTCTTAGGTCTCTCAAGCGCTGCCCTTTAGTTCCCTTGGTAGCACTGACGTCAATTTGGGGAAGTTGTTTACTTTCCTAGATGGCCAGAGCAGAATGCTCCTCCCCGCAGGTTTTCTTGTTGGGCCTGTATGTGCAAAGGTTTTCCTTACACACTTGAGATGTTCACTGCTGCCAACCAAGAACCAGGATTTCTCCCAACAGTTTTCTATTTCTTGGCTATGTGAACAGGAGGGATGGAGGAGTGCAATTGTCTTTTTGACATATGATTTCATTTCTTTTGGAACATACCCAGAAGTAGGATTGTTATCATATGGTAGTTCTATTTTTAATTTTTTGTAGAATGGACATAGTGTTTTTCACAATGATTGTACTAATTTACATTTACACCAACTGTACGCATTCTTTTTTTGTCCATATCCTTGCCAGCATTAGTGGTTCTTTGTTTTTTTGATAATAGGCTTCTTAGTGGGATGAGATGATATCTCATTGTGCTTTTGATTTGCAATTGGTGATATTGAGTGTTTTTTCATTTACCTGTTGGCTTCTTAAATGTCTTCTTGTGAGAAATGTTCATTTAATTCTTTTACCCATTTTTAAATTGGTTTTTGGCTATTGAGTTTTTGGAGTTCCTTATATATTCTGGTTGTTAACCCCTTGTCAAATGAATAATTTGTAAATATTTTCTTCCCTTCTGTATCTTGTCTCTTCACTCTAAAATGAATGGCTTCATTTTTAATATAGTTCCTAAATGATAACCTTCTGAGTAAAAGCATTGATTTTGTACGTGACATTCATTTAGGAAATTTCAACTAAGTACTTCAAAATTAAATTTGGAGTTATAGCAAATCATTTTTTGAAATTTTAGA
The DNA here is from genome assembly GCF_902686445.1 of Sciurus carolinensis. Lineage (NCBI taxonomy): Eukaryota > Metazoa > Chordata > Mammalia > Rodentia > Sciuridae > Sciurus > Sciurus carolinensis. The sequence continues at coordinate 45,784,136 of NC_062221.1, forward strand.
GAAACATACATATTTTAAATGTAATTTGTTCATAAAATTTTTGTGACTGTCAATTTTTAATTTATAAAAGGCAACAAAAATTAAGCTATGGGCTGGGTTTGTAGTTCAGTGGTATAGCTCTCCCCTAGCATGCATAAGGTACTAGTTTCAATCCTCAGCACTGTAATGTATATAGTTCATAAGTCAAGGTCTATTTTAACATCAAGAAGGAAGAATAATCTCAAATTTTAAGAATTTCACTTATTTTATTAGATGATCATTACATCTTCTTATCAACCTTTTAATGTCCTCAAAACACAGCATTATATAACTAATATCATAGCCTATTTAAAGGAGGTAATTTTGTTTCTTTTTCTAAGGAATCATATTTTTCTTCCAAATCTTACAAAATAATTTGATTGTCATAAGAGCATGATGTCATTGATTTGGAAAAATGTAATAATTTTTTGGTTCATAATTAACTGTCTTTCTTTTTTTTTTTCTTAGTACCATTAAATTCATTTAAATAATAAATTCCTTCCATTTAAAACATAGCCATAAAGATGTCTATTAGTACCACCAAAGTAGTGACTTGAACTGAGAAGATTCACTCTACTGTTGCAGAAAACCATTGCCACTTAATGGAACAGGATTAGTGTGTTATAGTACTTAAAATCTTGGTCTACAGAAAGCTACCTGCTTCTGCTGAGGTATTTAGACAAAGACTTTTGGAAGTTGGCAAAGTTGGTGCAATACTCAAACCCACTGCTTACGTGTTTGACAGTAACATCTGGTAACACAGATGCCAAATTCTAGAGAGCCATAATTATTTTGAGAAAAGGGAGAAGTTGTCTTACATAGTTATTATCATGCTACTACCTCAGGTATTAGAAAGAGGCAATCATTTTATACTTCTCTGACAGCATATGTTTTCTCAGTTTCACAGCTAAAATTTCTAGATTGTGCACAACATCTAGATTAAGAATCATTATGTGTTTTAAGCAAAAGAAAGATTTCAAAAGAGCATAAAGAACATGATGAAAATGTTTTGTTGCCTCCAAGTGCCTGTTCAAAAACCATTGAGCTAGGTGACAAAAATTCATAGACTAGGCTATTTCAAAGAAAAGTTGATGACAATAACCTCTCTTGGTTTCACACTCTATCTTGGAACCACTCATAAGTAAGACTGTCAGATTTTGTACCAATGAAAAGATTCTGTCTTACCTTTGTTTATCTCAGCTGTTAAGAATTCTTTTCCATTTCTTTCTCTCTCTCCAGACAGATTATTATAAAAAAGGATATGACAGGTGCCAGTGAATCTATATGTTGTTTGTCTTTAACAGCAATATTTTACATGCTGTGTGCATCCATGAAAATAATGATCTAGTGTCTTTTGGAAACATTTACAGGACTCCGGAACTAGCATTTATAATTTGGTAGCATTGTAACCAGTTTGGGTAGCTACCTTAATGTGTGTCTATTTGCTGTGGTTAATGAGAACAACTCATCATGATACTTAAGGGATTTAAAGCTTACCAGGATAGACATCTACAATATTACCTCCCCTCTGCTACTCACCCTCAAAATCTGAATTGAGACCACCATCCATTGATTTTTACATTCTTTGTGTCATCAAATATTAATGATAGCCTACCCCATGTAAGGCATTCTGGTAAGGGCCAAATACACAATGGTGACTGAAACAGACACAGTCCTTGCCCTCCTATAATTCACAGTCACAGGACTTTGTAATTCAAATGCCTTCAGGGTCAATCAGGTAAAGGCGATGAGTGAAGTTGTGAATATAAGCTCATAATTAGTGGTAGAGGCTGTGACTGAAGGAAAGTGAATGTTCTACCAGATGGAATTGAATTCAAAATTTGTTTAAACAATGAATCATATTAAAAGAAAAAAGTCACACCTACAGTCTGAGCACTTTGGCTCTCTGCCCCTGAGTTTGCGCGTCTGGCAGTGAAGCAGAGTAGGGATGATCCAGATGGTGCAAAAATTTAGGAGCTGGTTCTCCGACTTACTTCCTATTAAGGGATCAACAATGGGTAGGCATAGGCCTTGAAGATGTCTGCTATGAAGCTGTGAGGACCTGGGTGAGTTTTCCAGTTCAGGAAAAATGCATTCTACTGGCTGCATGTTAGGCCACAGTGACCTATTACTGACAGATGCCCTGCTGGGCAGATTCAGCATTTCTGACTGATATGTTGGTTTTTTAAATTTATAGTGGCTTGTATACCATTAGCAACCTGTTTATTATCCTATAAACTGGAATTGTCTTTTAATTCATAGCAAATAGTTTAAATGTTTGAAATTGTCATGAGATTACTTTAATTGAATGTAGGTCAGACTACCTCTAGGTCATAGGTCTATAGATTTTTTTGATTGACTGTGATAGTAAAATAAATTTAAGACAAACTAATAATGAATAATCACTAAAAATATTGATAAATAATCATAAATGATTCCACTATACACCATACACACAAACTATGTGACTACACACGCTATTAAATATATGAATTACAAATCCTTTCAAAAATAGAAAATTTTAAATGAATGAGATGTCTTAATATTTTATTTGCATACTTTAAAATATGATCATACATGTATAACACAACAAAGGATATTAATTAATAATAGTGATATTAAATAATAATAAAATCTAGCAACCACACTAAAATAACAAATGTTAGCATTGTTTGAATGTTTATTACCTTTTACACACAGTAACAGAGAAATGAAGGGAAGTAATTACCAAATATATTTATAAACTCCTTATATTATAAAATAAAATTGTTAAAGTCTACTCTATTAATGATTTTCTTTTTTATCACTTACCAGATTAAAAGTAAGGTCTTTCTCTTTTTTTATTATTTTTATTTAGCTTTTAATTTTTTACAGAAAGTAAGGTCTTTCTTATAATTTATATTTCTTTTTAATAGTTGGTATCAACCAAGTGATTCCTTATGAGGATGTTCTTTGAGGGTTTATAAGCATGGTTATGGTGTAGAAAGTTATCAGCAATAAATTCCAAAAATTTGGACAAATATTTGGCACAAATAATGTGGTAAAATTATGTAAGAGTCTATAGTAAACATAGCCACCTTCAAGCAGGTTTCTAAGATTACAGAGCTGGTTATTTGTTCTTGACTCTACTAGGCCATCCCTTGAAAAATGAACCTAATACAAAACTGTTACATGATTTGAATCATCAAAATATTGTGACTAAAAAGATGGAAAACTTTTGATGATTTTCTTCTGTAAGGGAACATGAGAAATTAGGTCTATGGATACATAATAGGGAAATGAAAGAAAACTGATACATCAACAATATTATACAGAAGTAAATTAAGGATTTGGTAGCAATGGAGGGAGAATAACATGAATAGTCAATAGTTGCTACATTATGTAAAATTCTAATATGCTTAAATAAGTTCCCAAATAAAGTATCTTAGTAAAAATCATGAAAGCTACCCAGACAAGTCATGGAATCTTATTATAAAATAGTAAACTTCACAAGTTCACTTCCAAACTTGAGATGTGTGCATATTTCACATTTTTTTCTAGTTTTATGTTTGAGAATCTGCATGTTTTAGTGACAAGAAGTTTACTAACAGGAGAAGTTTTAAAACTCTTTCCTGCTGAATTACCCCAAACATTAAAGATTTACCCATTTCTAAGGTGTCTAGCTTTTCCACCCACATGGGGAGAAGAAACAGGAGGCAGTTCTTCCCAGTCACCAACTGCTGTTACTTTTCTGTACCATGTTATGTCACTGTTGAAGACTGGATTGTCTGTCTTACAAATGATGTTCCAGGTGCTATGAGTCCTCCCTTACTTAGGGTAATTTAAAAGCCAACTTGATTCCAGGAGAGAGCACTGGTACTGCCTCAGTCCAACAGCAGAGTTTGACCTGTGCATTGGCCCTCAGAGATGCAGATGTCTATATGTAGCTTTTTTGGTTCATGTATGAAGCCTTTACCTTAGATTCTAGTCTGCTCCTGTACCAGACTAGCCAAACATCATTCATCTAGAAATACTGTTACAGGATATAGTAAAGTAGTTACTAAAATTTAAACCTAACAGAACCATAAAATGGGTTTGCTGAGCAAGGCACACTTCTGATCTCATTTGGATCATTGTGTTGTGGAGTACTGACAGGGGACTGGTTAATCGTGGCCTGTTCCACTAGGATGAGTTTACTGTTGATTGGCTTCCTTTCGAAGTGTGAGGCTGGTATTGATTGGCTGACTTTCAGAGGTTGTTCACTGAAGGGAGTTGTCATTAAAATTTAAAAATTGCTTCTGAACCTATATAGAAATAAGATTTTCTTAGAAATATGGGGTCTTTTTAATTCCCATCTTCTTTCCCAACTAATGCAGCTACCCACTCAGTTTATGTTAACTCTTCTGAGGGACTTTGCTCAGAGTTTACTCAAAGTCACTCCTTCAAAGGAGTCTCCAATGTTTCTTAGGTTCTTAAATGATTATTTCCTAGGTGATTCCCTATGCATATACCTACATTTAGAGTACCTGTGATTGCCTTTAGTAATTTTCTGGTACCTTTATCACCAGAAAAATCCTATAAAAATCAAATTTCATTCCTGTTGCATTATCCCACTGGACTATAAAGATTAACCTGTTAATCACAAGTATGATAATATGGTAAATCACCTTTCTACTCAAGGAAGGACAATCTTCATTCTCATAAAGACAACATTCTTGTAGTTAAAAGCCCTGATTTTAAAGAACTAATGATTCTTTTTCAATTAGTTACTAGGTCACCTTAAGCAATTTACTCAATCTCTCTGTGCCTGTATTTTCTCATTTATATAGGGAGGTAAAATATTACCTTTGTTTTTGGATTACTAGGATTAAATGACCAACTTCCTATAAAGTGTTTAGAATTGTCCTGGTTCATAAGTGCCATATAATAATAGTCAGTCAACCTCTCTCTCGCTCTCGCTCTCTCGCTCTGTCTCTCTGTGTTATTAGTATCATGGACTTTTAAAAAGCCATACTGAGAAGAAAGGGAAGAAGCTTTTCAATTTGTCATCCTGTTTGCTATATTTTTCTCACTTCTGAGGAATAATGTAGAATGACTTTGACACCTTAGCTGTGAAAAATTGAGAATAAAGATAAATTCAACAAACTATAACAGAAGGATCAAAGTCCCAAATGTCTGTTTATGTCTGATAAAAGCCCACTCTGTGAGTGAGAGGATTTGTAGCAAATCACAATATTATTCTTATGACAAACTGTTATTTTAAAGAATTAAAAGCAGTTCAAAATGAATAAGAGCAATCTTTGATTAAGCATAAGGGAGGAAATGTCAGAAAGGAGAGGTGAAACTGTGCATGGTAGTAGGGGGATCACTTACATTTGGTCATCCTGGTGGTGTTATAATTGACGGCATCCTGTGACCTCAGAATTTTCAAACACATCTGAGGCAGTGGTTCTCCACCCTGGCTGCACATAACAGACTCCTGAAAATGCTACCAAAGGTAAGTTGCCTGAGCCAGATCTCTGGGGCAGTAGGGCCTGAGCCTTAGCCATTTTTCAAAGCTCCCCAGAACAATATGAAGTGCAACAGGGACTGGGTATTGCAGGAGCTCCTTGGCTAGCAGTGTTTGGTCTGTGCAGCAGCTGCTGCTGCTACCTGTGACCCTTTCTTCTTTGTCAGGTAGAACACCATTCTCTGAACTTTGGCACCTGATACTCCCAGGCTCAAAGTGACAGGAGCAAACCTGGCGAGCAGACAGAAGCAGGTAGAAACTTTCAGCACGTGAAAGTTTAGGAAACTTCTAGCAATAAGGAAAAAAAGATTACAATGAATGACAATTTATATATAGTTCATGATGCTTTTGTATCATGTGTAATGGAGTTTCCCCCATCCCCTTTTCTTTTCGATTTCCTCTTTTATTTACTTTGTGGTATATATTGGGTATAACCATGCCATCTGTGATTCCTATTCATACTGATGTTTATATTAATAATTTATATTTCTTTAGATATTTCTGAGTATTACATTTAGAAGACTAGGTAGTGTTCCCAGTGTCTGGGCATTAGGATCATCTGAGAAGTTTTGAAAAGGTAAATCTTCAGACCTTATTCAAAATTAACTGATCAGAACTTTTAGAGGTGAAGCACAGGCCTTCACATCTTTTTAAAAACCTCCCCTCATAACAATAATGTACAGCCAATTTTGAGAAACACTTGTTTAAAAGGTGCAGACAAAACACTAATTGAGATTAAAAAAGCAAAAAACAAAAATACAGTGACAGTCTAAGAGTAAAACAAATGGTGCTGATTAAAATTTGGCCAAAATTTTGAGGAAAAAATATAAAATACATTCTTACAGAAAAAGTCTAGACTGTCCTTTTAGGAGAGTATTTAGAAAGTAGTGTATTAAATTCAGATCTATCTAAATTAAAGGAGATGGAGAAATTACCCTTCGAGGTCAGTGTTAGACCAAGGACTTTTATTTTTAGATTTAATTGGTTGTCAGAAGTGAGTACTTCTTCAGCATTTTGAAGATATTTTAAAACCTGTGTTAAATGCTGAAGTGAATCCTAGGTTTAAAATAAAACCATAATCCTTCTCATGCATGTTAGACCCCATGTTCCTATTTTTGAACAAATCTTTAGATAAATAGTTGTATTACCTCAATGAAGATAGTATTAATAATTTTCTGCATGAGTGAAGTTCATTATTCGAAGATGAAATATGTGATTAGTATATATTGAATTACATATAATGTGATCAATGATTGATTATGCTTATTATTTCCTACATTGCCTTTTTATTTGAACACTATGTTGGAATTATACTCCTCACTGGTTTTAAAAAGTATATTAAGAAAAGAGATTCTAGAATTTGTTGTAATAAATTGTTTGATGTAGCTTATGGGTTTTTTTGTTATTTTAATAGGACTTCCAATATGAAATATTGATTAAATTACTAAATATTACTCTTTATTAAAACTTAATTTGTGATAATACATTATAGATCATCCTTCAGAAATTCTGACCAAAGGGTTTCTGGAACAAGCTCTCATCTAGCATTAACAGCCTAGAACTTCTCATGTGATCCTAAGTGTCACATGCTTAGTTGGTACAGCTCGTCTGCTCGTCTGCTAAAAGCAGGGGAGCTGTACCTCCAGGATTATTGTGTTCGAGTTAAAAATAGACATTTTTAGGTTAGTTAATCTGTTAAATCCCATCTACATCAAATCAATACAAAGGAGTTAATTGAGCCAGGTCTAAATCATTTTATTAATACCACAATGACAGTTCTTTACCCAACAAAGCCTTAACACTAAGTGTCACCTTTAACCTGTCTCTGTATCTCTCTTCTTTCTCTCTCTGTTACTGAAAAATAAAGAAAAAAATAGGAAATGTGGAAAATGCAAAGAATTTGTTTTCTAAAAATTTTAGAAAATGCTTAAGATCCATTGAGTTAGAAAATTCATTAAAATAGTTATTTATACCAAAAATCATAAAAAGTAGCAGATGGATTAGCCTTGGGACATCTTCCCTCCAGTTTCTGTATACCATCAGTGAGTTCTCTTAGCAGAATAATAAAAAGATCCATTGCATCTAGATAAAATACACCAGGAAATGCAGGAGGCAGTGTCCTGTGGCTGTCAAAGATGGCATTATGAGTTAAATCTTAGTTCAAATCTTGAGTCCAGATTAGTTTGTACCTAGTATGTATCCTTTAATTCCCTAAGCATCAGTTTTATCATTTCTACAATATAAAGAATAGTATTTAACAAGCAGAATCACTATGGTTAAATAATAAAATGTTTTTAAATAAACTGAAAAACAGTAGACATTTGAGTAATACATTTTATTAATGTTTTAATTATGTGTATGTATAATTTTAACAAATAAGTAACTCCAAATTATCCTTCCTTGGAAAGGTGAGAAGACTCTAAGCTGGATCTGGATATCTATTTTCCCAATCATGTTTATATAGTAATATCATAAGATCAACTTGCTGTCACTTAGCATTTGTAGATCTACCATAAACTACCTGAAAATGAAGAGGAACAGGGAATTAGGAATTTAACTAGGATTCTTAAATTGACTGATATCTTGATTTTTCAGTTTCTATCCTTTGGGATAGATATAATTTGATGCAATTCTGGGGAGTGATTAACAGTTTTCTAAGTAACTCACAGTACTGAAGTTGATTGACATACAGAACCCATTCCGTCCCAGGTTTTCAATGAATTGTTCATTTAATTAATCAGAGTCCAATTTTTCTGAAAAATTAAAATTGGCAGTTCAGTCTGGTACCCCACCCACAAGAGGGAAAAAGTTATGGGAGAGGCCTATGTATCTTTGTAGATAATTTCAAGCACTGTGTGAGGAAAAAAAAAAAGTTCTTCCTTTACCTAAGTCTTTTAGTCATAGAGGGATTTTCTTAGATATTGGAGCAGAATTCAGATGGAGTAATTTTTTTCTTTAGTCACCAAACATTGTTGTATGTCTATTATGTGTGAGGCACATTCAGCTTCTCGCTGACCATCATCTTTAATATTTCATAGCTCAGTGCTATTGGCACATGTCAGAAGGATACTGATTTTGTGGCCTCATCTGGAGACAAAGGGAACCATTGCTGTCTCAAAATGAGAGCAATTTTCACCTCAAGCAAAAAAGCAAGAACACCATGGTTTATAATACTCTCTTCAGCACAGATATTACACTGTTCTGAGTTGGCAGATTGACAGGTGGAACAATCACTAGGAGCCCAGAGCTGGATGGCACTTTGCATTTGAGATAAGGAGACCAGTGAGGAATTGGGGGTTAAAACTTCTGGACTCTAGCTTTACTCCAAAATCTTAGATAGTATTTTAATTTTAATTTTCAGGACATATCAGAAGAAAATAAGTAAAGTCAAAGTAGAGGTGATTTATTTGGCTTTATCTAGATAACAATTAAAATTGGGAAAGAAAGTCACACATAAGAGTAGTGATGGAAATTAAAGATTAACTGCATGTTTAACTTTGTTTTAGGAAGACCGTGGAAAAGCCACCTGGTGTTGACTCTTAGTGACTCTGATTTAAGGAAGTTGATATTTCTTTAGGTCTGTTGGTCACCTATAAAATGAAATTTGGAACTAAACCACTGGGTTTTCAACCCCTTAATATCACCTGGGAAACTACCTAAACATTCTGATATCTGAGTCCTATCACCAGAGATTCTGACTTAATTAGGTTGGCACATGAACAGCATTCACATTTAACTTGATTTCCAAATGATTCTGTTCTGCAGCCAGGTTTAAGATCTGTTGGACCAGATGGTTTTAAGGTTCCTAATATATGGACAGAGTTAGTATAAATGTGAAGTTTGTACTAGAAAAGTGTTAGAGATATAGTGATATATACTGAATTCAATTTGAATAATATTTAAATTTGTTAAATATTCATTTTCTTTGGAAATTGTTAAAAGCAAGTCACCTTTGGTATTGTTCTGTGTACATTTTCCATCTGAAAAAGGAAATCATGCATTTTGTTAAAATTTAATGAACATTGATTTAACTTTTATTATTTACATTTGCTTCATATTCAGATTCTTGGCCCACTTGAAACTATATGATTATGTCTTTATTTGATTGATATTTCATTGCTTGGCTTACAAATTGCTCACCCTCCTTAAGTCATTTGCTAATTTGGCTTCTTTCTTGGCCACTTAAAAAATACATATAAAAATTATTTTACTATTTACTGTTTTTACAAACCACCTAAGACAAATCACATTTTCAGATTAATAGTATGAAGCAATAACACAAAATTCCTTGTATTTAGCCACCAATATAGAGAAGATTCTAATCATGTTTGAAATGTGTGAACACAATCGAAATGTACCTTCATAATTTAAAAAAAAAATTATGCTATTTTAAAGAATCTTTTAGTTCTGAACTCCAGTGTTTAAAATATAAATAACAGTGGGTTTACACTAAAGCTTATTCTGTCAAGAAAAAAGGAGTAATTGGAGTTTCTAATCAGGACAAACACAGTTTTTAAAATAGTTGGAAAATATGAATAGTGTTAAATTGTTGAAAACCATTCCAGTTTTCTTCCTTTCTTTTTTATTCCCTTTACTTTTCTCCCCTTTACTTTTCTCTTTTAATGCCAGGAGTTAAACCCACGACCTTGCACATGCTAAGCCTGAGATCTATCACTGAGCTATACTCCTAGCCAGTCATTCCAGTTTCTTAAGGATCAACCATATTGATGAGACTACCCTAAAAAAAGTATCCTATGCTCTTTCAAAACAATTTGTAAAAAAGAAAATCTGAAATTTCACTGTTAGCATATTTTAGAAATATATGTAAATCCTAATGAACCTGTAAAAAATTTGTGTGATCTGTGGGTTTTAAAAACTTTTCTGAAAATTTTGTTAATCAAATTAAAAGATCAAGAAAAATATATTTAAGTGTTCATATTGGATTCCAACAAAAGCACATGAATTCAAACTGAATATTTCAGCTTAATAAAGATGGTTGACTAACTTATTTTAGATGAACATATTCACAAATTTATTTATAGATATAAAATTATCTGCAAGTGCAATGAAAAAAATCAGCAATCTATACGTGTAAGACTCTCAGAAAAATCTAAAACAGGAAACAAAGAGAGGTCTACAACATGAATGATACTGAGAATATGTGGATCAATTTAATCAGTTACAAAAGTCATAGAACTAGCTGATATGAATATTTGTTGTGTCTAAGCCAGTAAAGATAACCTGTAAAGATGCCATGTCCAGACCTTGAAATTTTGTCAAAATATAGCTAAATTTAAGAAGGCAGGATCAAGAGTTTCATTGAACACATGCATCTACACATTCCGCCACACACAACCCACAATATACATCTTTGAGTTTAGTATGATAAAATTTTTGATGGGAATTGAAAGAATTTGGGAATCTTTCTAATATTTCCATCATTTGAAGGTCCCAATTTATGTAGTGAAATCTGAGGTAACCACAGACAACACTTCAAAATCTTTGTTAGTAGTTCAAAGCTATGACATATTGGAAATATTTTGATTTCTTGAAACTACAAGGGTCTATATTTGATATTATGCATTAGTATTAGTACATAAGTATCTGGATATTACTAAGGTAATAGAAGAGGTAACAAGGGATATTTTTAAAAATTAAATTGTGATTCACTTTTACATAGGCCACCAGAATAGTACTTAAATTAATTTACTTAATTAATAAATTTTAACCACTCATATTGTAAGTGGTTACCAATAATAGCAACCAATTTTGAATTGATTATTTTCCAAATTTGCTTTACCAGAGACAACTATTGCAGCAATTTTTTAAATAAAAGACTTATAAGTAAAATTTTCAAAAAATGTATGTAGTCTTCCCTTGATCTCCATGGGGGAAACAGTTCCAAAACCACAGGCAGCTAGCTATCAAATCTTCAAATGTACAAGTCCCTTATATGGATTAGCTTAGTACTGACATATAACCTACACATATAATTCTGTATATTTTTAAACCATCCTTAGATTATTTGGAATATCTAATACAATGCTATGTAAATGTTGTTATACTGTATTGTTTAGGGAATGATGGTAAGAAAAACTCTTTACATATTCAGTACAGAAATAATTTTTTCAAATATTTTTGATCCATGTTTAAGTGAATCCATAGATCTAGAACACCTGGATATAGAAAGAAAAATATATGTATATACACACATGTGTATACACATGTATATACACATATTTACACATACACATGCACACACACACACACACAAAAGGATATAAAATATTTAATTGCTTTTTGTCTCCAAGAAGTGACCATTAATTTGGAAATATTAGTAATAAAGAGAAATAATTATGTTATGGTCTTGAATAATCTCTAAGGGTTTCAATGTTGAAAAATTTATTTTTTCAGGAGAGGAGAAGTTTTGGAGAAAAACCTGGTAATTTAAAAGTTATTTTTTCTATATTTCATCAGAAATAGTTCATGAAATTAATATTTATTTCCAAGCATTAGCACTCTATAAGTGAATTTATATTTGCCTTTTTGGTGAAAATTATTGCGGCAAAATAAAATACAATTTGGAATTGTGATTTGGTGTGATATACATTAAATGCATGCAAGAATTTTACACAAATGCAAATAGAAGAACAAATTAAATTATATCATAGTTAAGAGATATTGATATCTGTGATCATTTTCTTTTAAGGAGTTTGCCAAAGTGCTTCCCCTATAGTGTTTTAAGTAATTATTTAGGCATAAAGGAGCTGGTGAGTGTACATGTTCCTGAGTGCAAGCAACAGAAACAAATTATAGACCAACTAATAAATAGCTCACAGAATCAATATGAAGACTGGACTAAAGAGTTTGAAAAATGGATATGGACCAAAAGAAGCTGTGCAAAGACTTAAAAGGAGGTCACATAAACTTTTTTATTAGGATAGCATTGTTGGTGGTGCCAAAAGATGGTGAAAATCCTCAGGACTGTGCCCAAAATAATGCTCTAAATACTTCCCTCGTTTCCCATCGTTCTCTCAAAACTCAAATTTTCTGGCTGGATCAGGCTTCTCTGACTAAAGAAATACTGGAGGAACAGGAAATAATCAGAACTCATCTTCCGTAGTACAGGTGGAATCTCTCTTCCACCAAAACTTTTTTACTCAATTAGAAATCAACCCCTCTACCCTAAAATGATGACGCTGGAATGCAGTATAATCAGAGATAATAACAAAGTGCATGATATAGCAATTCTGTTTCTTTGCTTTGCCCAGATTTCTGTAACAAGTGCAGAGCTCTGATTTTTATTCTTCATATGGCCTAATGATGTATTATGTATCTCTGTCATGAGAAAAAGAAAATTAATTGACTTGCCACTCTGTGGCTATCAATCAATTATTGCAATCATTCTGATAGTGCCTTAGGTACTTGCTTTTACTAATGACTGAACCAGTTTATGACATCCTTCCCATAACCTCAGTTTTCAATAACATTTTTTTTACAGAGAATCATATCTGGGTGTGACATTCTTTTACAAATCTGCCTGTCATCTATGTTAACACAGCTTCAGCAATTAGAATTTCACCCTGTAATTTTCTAAACTTATAATTTGGAATGTTAGGTAGCTTTTGCTGTTGTTGAAGTTGTTTGTTGAAGTTGCTGAATGCCTCATATTGATTGTAAGAACACATATAATGTTCAAACAGGTTTGGTGCAAAGAATAAACTGAGTTTTGGAGAAAAGGTTATTGATTCCCTTTTTAGAAGCATATTATCTGTTACTTTAAATTCCCTACCTTTATTTTTCCAACTGGAGTCCACCTTTTACTTAGACATAATGTTTTGTGCCCCCTCTTAATATCCAGCATATTGAAAAGTTACACTGCCAGTTGGGTGCTCTGGCATGTGCCTATAATCCCAACTACTCTGGAAGCTGAGACAGGAGAATTGCAAGTCAACCTCTGCAATTTAATGAGACCCTGTTTAAAAAAGGGACTGAGAGTATAGCTCAGTGGTAGAATTGGCCTGAGTTCAATCCCCAGCCCCTCCCACTCATGGTACAAAGAAAAGGAGGAGGAATGGGAGAAGAGGAAGAAGAAAAGTTATAATTCATTGAGTTGTGGTGGCAGCATATTATCTAGAAGATGGCACACCATAGATTGAAGCCATATCTTGGTATATAGTGGACAGTGTTGTAGGAGAGTAGGCATCTTTTGCCTTGTTTGTGAGGAAATACTAGACACTTTTATTTTCTTCAGCTTTGATTGCTTTCATTTTTCTCATACATAGCTAATTCAAATTATCTGTGACTCTTGAGTACATAATATGAGCCTAAAGTTGCACTACATCTTGATACTATTTGCAAACTCTCTAAGTGATTCTTGCCAGGAACCAGCACTCAAGGGGAATGTTAATATTCCAGGATATTCAAGGAGCTTGATTTGATTTGATTATCAAAGGAAGCTTTGTCAAAGTGAAGATATAAGTGAGGCATATCTTGAACTTTGTTTGTTCCTGTTAATTTGTAGATTTGATACTTCCTTTATTGTCTTTTCTCTTTCCTTAGGTAAACTGAAATACCTGTATAATTTTTATATGTTTTAACTCAATATTTTTATTTCACTTTTTAAGATGTTTCTGACCATACTACATATATAATCTCTGATTTGTCAAGCATTCAAATGACATTGAGGTATAAAGAAAACTAGATGAAGAAATATTGACTGAACTAACCACTTCTTTCTTTTCTTAGGGCTGGAAAAAGCACAGCTACTATAAATAATCTCTGTGATTTGATCAGCATAATATATATTGTTTTGGGGATTTTCCTAGTGTGTTAGTCTATATGCAAATCAAAGAGGCAAACCTTTGTGTGTTTGCTTAAGATACATATGAAATGAAGCTGATGTTGCAAAACTGTGGGATATAGGAGAGTAGGTTTGAATAACTGAAAAACATTATCCAGTTTTTCACTTTAAAAAATTTTATCTATGATGCAAAAGAAAAATTCATATCATCATGTGTGCTTCTTCTACACCCCCCCATTTATGTAAACATCAGAATCTATACTCATATGAAGAATGGTACATTTTTAGGTAGAGAGGTAGGAAGTAGTGTACAAATGTAGTTTCGAACACTTGCCGCTAGAGGCTTTGTTTTATATAATATCCCTTTTTTAAATGGAAAGAGGGTAGATATATTAAGGTCTTTTAATATCATATAGATAGGTAAAATATTGAAATTTAGCATGAACTAAATTGGGCTAGCTAAACAAAAGCAAATAAATGTGAAGTTAGAGGGGTGACTTCCATTGCTGTGGCCAAAATAAAGAACAAGAACAAGTTAGAGGAGGAAAGGTTTATTTTGAATCACAGTTAGAGGTCTCAGTCCATAGAAGGCCACTCCATTGTTCTGGGTCAAAGGTGAGGCAGCGCATCCTGGGGGAAGGGTCCAGTGGAGTAAAGCTGCTCAGATCATGGTGAGGTCAGGAAGCAGGAGAGAGAAGTGGAGGGAGAGAAGAAGGGACCACAGGGAAGAAAAATGGTCCTCCATTTACCACCCAGTCAGTTCATTCAAACTAGGATGGACTTGTTTGTTTCTAGACTATGAGAGCTAGGTTGCAACTCTCATAATCTAATCATTTCACTTCTGAATATTCCTGCACTACCAGCAGATTTAGGGGGTTCCTCATATCTAAACCATAACAAGGGGAGAGATAAGGCTGAGAACGCAAACTGTAATATTATACCCATGTGTTGAGAACAGGCAGGTGCATAGCTTTGTGTTTCTCCGCTTGCTTATTACTTTAACAACTACCCATACCTGAGTAGTATAAAGGACCAAGAGCCTATAGCACTGATATTTTTTCACTTCCTATTATATTATGAATTGATTCATTTTTCAGTCCATCTATTTATACCCACATGGTAGAGTTACACAGTTCTCTTTCTGTGCTTCATTGCACCTTTTGGTTTGTACAAGCCTTGGGTGAGTACCAAGAGGCAGCTGCTCACACACTGGGGAAGGAAATTCAATGATTCATGAATGTACACAAGAAAAGCAAAGACTGTGTTTGTTCTCAAGGATAGTCTGCAAGATTCTACTCTCAATGATGCAGAAATCTGAATGTGAAACAGGTTCTGATCTTGGCATTTTGCCAGAAGTTTCTAATTTTATTGAAGTTCATAAAGCAAACACTATACAGATCTGCATGATTTTAAGAGAAGCTAAAAAAAGTGATTGCATATTTTACTGTGTGCATTGGCATTTACTTTTTTTTTTATTGTAAACAAATGGGATACATGTTGTTTCTCTGTCTGTACATGGCGTAAAGGCATACCATTTGTGTAATCATAAATTTACATAGGGTAATGTTGTTTGATTCATTCTGCCATTTTTTCCCTTCCCCCCCTCCCCTCCCACCCCTCCCCTCCATCTATACAGTCCTTCCTTCCTCCATTCCTGCTCCCCTCCCTAAACCCAACTCCAACCCCAACACTAACCCTTCCCACCCCCCATTATGTGTCATCATCCACTTATTAGCGATATCATTCTTCCTTTGGTTTTTTTGAGATTGGCTTGTCTCACTTAGCATGATATTCTCCAGTTTCATCCATTTGCCTGCAAATGCCATAATTTTACCATTCTTTATGGCTGAGTAATATTCCATTGTATATATATATACCACATTTTCTTTATCCATTCATCAATTGAAGGACATCTAGGTTGGTTCCACAATCTGGCTATTGTGAACTGAGCAGCTATGAACATTGATGTGGCTATATCTCTGTAATATGCTGATTTTAAGTCCTTTGGGTATAGGCCAAGGAGTGGGATAGCTGGGTCAAATGGTGTTTCCATTCCAAGTTTTCTAAGGAATCTCCACACTGCTTTCCAGAGTGGCTGCACTAATTTGCAGCCCCACCAGCAATGTATGAGTGTACCTTTCTCCCCACATCCTCGCCAACACCTGTTGTTGCTTGTATTCTTGATAATCGCCATTCTAATTGGGGTGAGATGGAATCTTAGGGTGGTTTTGATTTGCATTTCTCTTATTACTAGAGATGTTGAACATTTTTCCATATGTTTGTTGATTGCTTGTATATCTTCTTCTGTGAAGTGTCTATTCATTTCTTTAGCCCATTTGTCAATTGGATTACTTGCATTCTTGGTGTAGAGTTTTTTGAGTTCTTTATAGATTCTGGAGATTAGCGCTCTATCTGAAGTATGATTGGCAAAGATTTTCTCCCACTCTGTAGGCTCTTTCTTCACATTGCTGATAGTTTCCTTTGCTGAGAGAAAGCTTTTTAGTTTGAATCTATCCCAGTTATTAATTCTTGCTTTTATTTCTTGTGCTATGGGAGTCCTGTTGAGGAAGTCTGGTCCTAAGCCGACATGTTGAAGCTCTGGACCTACTTTTTCTTCTATAAGATGCAAGGTCTCTGGTCTGATTCCGAGATCCTTAATCCACTTTGAGTTTAGTTTCGTGCATGGTGAGAGATATGGGTTTAGTTTCATTCTGTTGCATATGGATTTCCAATTCTCCCAGCACCATTTGTTGAAGAGGCTATCTTTTCTCCATTGCATATTTTTGGCCCCTTTGTCTAGTATGAGAAAATTGTATTTATTTGGGTTTGTGTCCGTGTCCTCTATGTATACTCTATCATATTATACTCTATGTATGATTTATCAAAATGCATAAATGCATTCTATTGTCATGTATAACTAATTAGAACAAATCAAAGAAATTTTTAAAAAAAGACACTAATTTTCTTTCCTTTGGATATAACCCCAGGAATGAAATAACTGGATAATATGGTCATTTTGTTTTTATTTTTTGAGGAATCTTCATAGTGTTTTTCATGGCAGTTGTATTACTTTACATTTCCACCAACAGTGTGCAAAGTGTTCCTTTTTCTGTACATTCTCACCAGCATGCCAAATAACTAACAGTTGTTGAAACAAATAGTGTAGGTCCTCCTTTTCATTTTATGTTTTATGATATAAATTTAAATTTCCATCTCCCTCCTATGCTTATTACCATGTACCAATGGATACATTGCATGAGAGCAGAACTGAGAATTTGATCAGAGGAATGACTTGCAAACTTGATTTCAACATTGACTAGCAATCATTAAGCCCTGAAAATTTTCTTATACATTTTGTGAAAACTTTTATTGGAATTCTGTCATGGCAACAGAGTTCCAAATAATACATTGGACAGTGAAAAGGTAGTATTGGGGGTGCAGTTATAATAAGGACAATAGTATATCTGTAAAATTACGTTGAAAAGTATTGAAATAGCTAATGTATTGTCAGACATGGTGGCACATGCCTGTAATCCCAGTGACTCAGGAGGCTGAGGCAGGAGGATTGTAAGTTTGAGACCAGTCTCAGCAACTTAATGAGAACCTGACTCAAAATAAAAAAAATAAAAAGTGGTGGGGATATAGTTCAGTGATAAAGCACCCCTGGGTTCTGGGTTCCATCTCCTGTACGAATGAACGAACAACAACAAAAACAAAACAAAATAATGTGTAAATGCATTTTCTTATGTCAAGGAAAAGAACAGTTGACATCCTTTTTCCTCTGAACTTTGTTTTTAAAAAAAATCGAATCATCAATTCACAATCCATACTCAGAGTGTAATTGTATTGCAGCAACATTCAGTCATCCAAATCAATGTATTCTAATATATTCAGTACATGTTAACGACAGGCTAAATATTTTCATTTTGTTGGTTACAACTACCTTTTCCTAGTTCCTCATCAGCACCTATAAACAAACACCTTATGGCCTGCTAAACGAGCCTCAAAAAGCTGCTCTGTGCAATCAACACAATTGCAGAAATTGAAATATGCTTAAAATCTGAGTTACTGCTGTCAGGGAAGGTACTTAAATGTAATCCAAATCTATACCTCTGAGTGACTTTGGGCAGTATATATCTATGCCTTCTCATACTGTGTGACATACTGATTGTCATAAATAGTTTTTGAATTCTCAAGTTGATCTTAAATGTGTTGCTTCAGATTCTGAACCAGTATAAATCAAGTTAAAATAGCTGATAAAGAAGCCAAAATGCAAAAAATGATAAATATAAAAATAAAAATGTATTTGCTTTAGATGCAGGAATTCATTCAAAATCCTTGTAATAGTGACAGTGGTTAAGACTGAGTCCTCTCTGGAAGTAACCCACATTTATGGAACCTACAAATAGCTATACAGTTTTAGATGCTATTTTTTTAAACTAAAAATTTCCAGTCAAATAAGAACAATAGAAAGATATTCATTTTACAGGAGAAGGGGAAAAAAAACAAGTATTTTGAATTTCTAAGAAGCACACATAACATTCCTCAGGCTATTGATTCCATCCTGAGAACCATATTCATGCAAGATAACATTTCTTGAGTGAAAGTCATTAGCAGACTTGATAGAGAGCACTTATGTCTCCCTTTCTCTTGCTCTCCCTCTCTTCTTCCCCCCAAGTCCCTCTCAATCTGACCTTTGGTTCCATCATCACACTTCCTTTTCTTACTCTGCCTCCTCCTTCCTGACTCAAGGGAAAAGAGGGAGGAAAGAGGCTGAGGAGGGCCCATCAAGCTAATTCAGGGTAACCCCTTTCTCACACCCCTTGACTTAATCACACCTACAAAATCTCATTTGCCATGTAAAGTAACATATTCACAGCTTCCAGGGGTTGGAATGTTGTCAATTGGGAGAGCCACTTTTCTACCTACTAGAATCATCTTCTAGCATCTTCTCTGACAATGCCTAATTTATGTGCAAACTTAACAAATGGCTGGAGCCTGAATGGTGCATTTTGAAACTGCTCTGAGATTTGTAGAACTATCAGTCAAGTTATGCAAGGTATTTCTATTCTATTTAATAAACCCAGATGTTGATATTATGAAATAATAATTGATTAGTATTCATTTGTCCAATGAGATACAATTCATTAAAATGAAGAGAATCTAAAATTTTAAAAAAGGGCATTTTCTTAGGCAACAGGAAATAAAGAGTTACAGCTCTATGGCCATGAATGATATATTTACAATTATTTTACCCATGCAAACATAAAAATCATTCAGTATGAAATTCACAGATTTAAATACACAAGTTCCCAATGAAAATGGGCTTTATAAAAATTGTCTTTTTACCATCAAAATAGAATGTTGTCTTTTCAAAACAATTTCCAGATTAATAGCATAGCATATCATAATGTATATTTGCTAGCACATAAATAACTGCCTGAATACAAAAAGATGGCAAGCATAGATAAAATTTGAGATATGAATTACACATAAAGCAGATATTTTATGATTCACTGCTATATCTAATTTTGTGCCTATATGCATCTCTTCCTAGTATGACATTTGAATATTAAGATGATAATTCCTGTATGTTTAGAAACTAATGTTAAATCCACGAGTGCAGATTGAGTGAGCATATGAATGAAATATATCATTGGCTAAAAATTTGAAAAGATAATTGAAGTTTAAAAACAAATGCCAGCTCAATTATTCTACAATACTTGATTAATTGTTGAAATATCTAGAAGGACAATGTACACTTTGGATCAAAACTGAAGAAATTTTTAAAATCCATACACTTGCACCTTCAGTAAGGTGTGATGTGAAGAACACAAAACTACATGAAATGGAAAATGTTAAAATTCGATTATTAAGATTTTGGGAAAACAATTTAAGGAACAAAGTGGTAACTGGGTATGATACCTATGATCCCTACCATTTGGGAGGCTGAGGTAATGGGATTTCATGTTTGAGGTCAGCCTCAGCAATTTAGGAAGTCCCTGACTCAAAATAAAATACAAAAAGGGATAGGGATATATCTCATTGGTAGAGTTTTTGCCTAACAGACACAATGCCGTGAGTTCAATCCCAGTACAAAAAAAAAAAAAAAAAAAGGAAAGGTCATGTAAAAAGGATACAGTTAAGACATGGAAGTAAATGCAAGGAATAAAATCAAGCAAAAGGCAATCCTCAAAAGTTAGAAGAGTGAGATACAATCATTGACTAGATGGTGTGGTCAATGATAAAGTTATTTATATATTCAAAGTATATTTTTACATTTAAAAATGTAATTAATTATAGATGACTTTGAGAATTTACAAGAAAAAAATTCTTTCAAAAATCATTGTTAAACAATGAAAGGCAAAATCATGTGGAGTTTTCTTTCATACACTAAATTCTACCTATCACAGAAGTTCTTTTATTTCTTTTTCCTTTTTCTTTTTTTAGTACTGAGGATTGAACCCAGGGACGCTTAACCACTTAGCCACATCCCCAGCAAATACCACTACCACCACCACCCCAAAACACACACCGTTTTTTTGTTTGTTTGTTTGTTTGTTTTTTGAGACAGGTTATTTCGAGGTTGCGTAGGGCCTCTTTAAACTGCTGAGGCTGCTTTTGAACTTTTATTCTCCTGCCTCAGCCTCCCAAGCTGCTGAGATTACAGGCATGTGCCACCATGCCAGGATCTCACAGTATTTATAAAGCATGCTCATCTCTGGGAGAAAGTGTAATTGATTGTTTTATCTCTGTATATTTGCAAGACATTGCATACTATACAAATATCATACTTTCTTGGATGGAACTTGTCTAAATTTCATAAAACTGATTCCTGTAATGTATAGTCATGAAAATATACAATAAAATATCATGAAAATGATACCATAAAAACAAAGGTAAGAAAACTGTACTTTAAAATGGAATCCAATACTACCTGTAAAATTACTATCATCGAATGTTTACAGATTTAACCACTTGACCCCATAATGTCTTCCTAATATTGTACAAGAATTTTAATGGGTTAAAATTGCTAGATTTGGTTCACTGGGGTTCTAATCCCACATTTTATTTATTTTTACTTTAATATGTATAAAATCTCTCGTTTACACACATATAAATTCTTTAATTTTATTTAAAAATATTAATATAATCTGGATCAACCTATTACCAGAATCTTATATATGGTCTTTAATTATTCTAATTGTTCTTTGTAGTTAAAAATATCCATCATTTGTCAGTCCAATAGTTCAAAATGAGCTTAAAATTAAGTATCCTTAGCATACTTAATTATTTTCATATTTGTTCTATTTTAGTAAGTACAAGAATATTGCTTTTTATTATTTGTGTCAGCAATATAATTTTTCCATTTTCACATTCTTTTATAAAATATTGAGAACAATATGCAAAAATGCAATTAGATATTCAAATAAATACACAGACATTGCATTTCAAGTAAGATGAAAGTGCTACAAATACTTCACTGTTGTCACTGAAGAAATGCTAACATGCAGTAGTTAAACATGTTAAACAACAAATTGGGTGTATAAAAAGCTGTTTAGAAGGCTATGTATATGGTAATGAGTACAAGTCCTAGTAAAATAAAGGGGAGAGCCTATTAAATATTGGTTAATCTCTAATACTGAGATTTGTTATATGGATTGGTCAGTAATTTACAGTATGAAATAAATAAGTATATGGAAATGTATCCACATTTTCTATATTTTCCTCTATAATATATGTATGTGAGATTAGGTGTGCATTACCACAATTCATAAAACTCCCTATAATTTATTATATTCTAAACATCACTTTAGACATGACTGATACCTGGGAGTACAGTGATATATTTTAGGAAATCCTAACTCTATGCAACTGGTGGAACAAAGGTGAAAGAATAAAAAAAAATCAGGAGGTGCACTTAAAATACAATGTATTTGACAAGCTGTTATTAAGGCATTGAGAATTATTCTGATATGGTTCATAATCAAAACTTTTCAAATTCATACATAAAAATTACACATGTCCAATTCAACACATTTTCTGGAATGGCAACAAACCATGCACAATGAGAACAGGGAGGACAGATGGTATGGTTTTCAGTAATCAAGGTGCTTGAAACTGTAAAACCTTCAGGCAATGAGGAAGACAAAGCTAAACAAACCAGTGGAGAATATTAAAATGAATTAAATGTGAAATAATTTTTTTTTTAAATAATGTAGAGCAGACAATGGTCCAGAAAGTTAGAACATGTGTGCATAAAGCATTATACGGTGAAAAAAAGAGGCTATGATTTAAGATCAAGTAATTCTAGTCTCCATCAAATAAACACTTTGTAAAACCTCTTTGGAATTTTTTTAAAAGACACCAGTGTGAATGGTTACATTTGATAGAGTAATGAAAAAATGAACTGCTATTCTTTGTTCAGAATCTTTGAGGATTGAACCCAGGGCCTTTTGCGTATTAGGCTAGTGCTCTACCACTGAGCTACAACACCAACAAGCTGGTATTGGGGTTTTTTTTTGTTTTGTTTCATTTGTTGTTTGTATTTATTTATTTGACACTGGATTTTATTATGGTCTTGAACTAATGGGCTCAAGTGATCTTCCTACTTCAGACTACAAAATAGTTAGGACTAGAGTTGTTCCCACACACCTGACTGTAAACTTCTCATCAACACCACATATAGAATTAAAAACAAAAACAAAAACAAACAAACAAACAAACAAAAAAACTGTGTATTAACCAACAAGGTCTGGAAGTGAAAAGAGACAAATAGTATCAAAGTTCATTGAAAATGCAGGAGATGATAATTTGAATTTCTTTTCCGTGAGCCAAGTCCACATTGCCATTTAGAATCCATTGCCTCATTCCTTCAACAAAGTTCCTTTACTATTCTGAATGTTCCATTTCCTGCATTCACAATTACACTTAAAATCTTAACATCTCATTTTTATGGTCAAAAACAAGACTGTGTCTTATTCATATGTACTTTTATTATTTTTCCTGCAAGTATTTTTGAATACTTCTCAAGGGTGGGGATTATGTTCACTTCCTCAAATTTCAACAGTTCTTTTGAAAATGCTGGACAAGTAGTACATGTGTAACATTTGTTATTAAATACAGATATCTATACTGCTTTTGAACACTGATAAAGGCAATAGAGGAATGGAGAACTACAAGGCTTAAACACTTGGATAATGACTGGGGGTAAGCAAAGTGGTTCTTTAACCAGGGATGCATGTACATTTTAAAACTGTGAATTTGACTTATCTACTTACTTAGGGTCCAAATATGGAACTTCACATTTTGCATTCAGCATATAATGTCTGAAATACAGTTTTCCACAAAGCAAATCTGGGCATAAGAATTCTTTTCTAGGGGCTGAGGACACGGCTCAGTGATAAAGCACTTGCCTGACATATGTGAGACCCTGAGTTCAATCCCCAGCATTTTTTCTTTTGTTCCAGAAAGTAAGTTTATCTATAATGTACACAAAAATTTGTTTGAAAATTATTATCCAAATTGAAACAAATGCAGCACAGATAATTGACATTAACAGATACATTTTTATTCTCTCACTTGCCTGTTTCTAGAACAGAAAAATAACTTCTGTTTTTCACACCATTCAGCACTGATGACAATGCCAACTACTTAACAGTTATGCAATAAATAATTTTAAAAAGATGAATAAATGAAAGTGTAGTAAAAATAGTTGGCTGTTTATTAAGATAACATTTTTCCAATTACATGGAGCCCCTTTCAAAATACCTTTAAAGAAATAAAAATATAAAAAATAATGTATAAATTGGAAGGCAATGATAAAAAATGGAAATCATTCTGTTTTAGTCAGTTTTTTTCCCTACTGTGGTCAAAAGACCTGACAAAAATAATTTTAAAGGAAAAAATGTTTATTTGAGGCTCATGGTTTCAGAATTCTCAGTCTAAGGATGGCCGACTCCATTGCTGTGGGCCCATGGTGAGGCAGAACATCATGGCAGAAATAGAAAGCAGCTTAGGACATGGCAACCAGAAAGCAAAGAGATTGTTCCTCTTTAAGAGACAAAATATATACCCCAAGGCATGCTCTCAGTGACCTACCTCCTCTGGCCACACCCTACTTGCCTATGGTTACCACCCAATTAATCCACTCAAATGGATTAATCCACTCAAATGGATTAATGCACTGATTAGGTTAAGACTTTCATATATTTTCTTGCACTAACACTTGAACTTTTGATTAATAACTCATCTAAACCATAACATTCCAATCTGAGAGTGAGATGACTTAACTCTTCTCACTAGTTAATTGTTATGGGACATCTCATCTTGTTTTGGATGGCAAAATGTGACTCTGTAAGAAGTATCATGGTAACTTCCATAGCTACCTATTTATACTGAGGTTTCTACATTGCACAGTTTTGATTTTCAATCCACACTACTTCTCTGTGATATGTTTATGACTAGTATGGGAATATAATAGAAATACAGAATAATAGTACCTGGCACTAATTGTAACTCTGAGATGGTTTAAGAATTCTTAAGACTTTGAAAAGCTAAACGTCTCATACCATAAGTGAGATAAAATTTTAAAAATCACTATTCTGACTACTATATTTTAGATAATGATATTTTTCCTATTATAAGCTCTTACAAATTCCTTATAAAAATAGGCAAAATAAGGAAAAATATAAACAAGAAAAGTTTGGAATCATCTGTATTACCACTCTAATGGCAGTCATTATTACTATTTTAGCATGTTTCCTTCTGGTCTTTTATGTACATTACATTTTTCTATATTTAAACCATATGGATTATATCATTTTATATTTCTGTAGCTTTTACATTACATTTCAAACATATCAGTAAATCTTGTTTTAATAGCAATATCACACTAAGGTACATGAATAGCCATCATTTATTTCTTTCCTAATAGGAGGTGTTTCTTTTGATTCAAATTTTCTTTATTACAAATAATATTTTGGTTATAATCCTTGTACAATGAATCTTCACGTGTAAATCCTTGATAATTTCTTTGGAATACATGTGTGTAATAGTTATAGAGCCAAGAAATATATATTATAAACTAATGAAGTGGTAAATTCAAGGCTAAAAGCATCTCTGTTCTAGTCAAATCTATATATGACACAGTAAACCAAAAAAAAATCCTTGTCATTCATGCTTTTTGAATTAGGTATGATATAAATAGGTATGATATTATAGTCAAGTATATGTATGTTATATACATATAATAATTTTTTGTTTCATTTTTATCTTGTACAATTTGTTCTTCTTGTACTAAGTCATAGTCAATTTTTGTTATATAATGAAGTGAATTCTTTTTAATACATATATCTGTAAATATATAGAGACATGTAGATGATAAAATGTGTTTTTAAAAATTTTAATAGAAAATGCTGTTGCAAGTAACCAATTTATTTTCAAGTTCTGAAGTAAAAACAGAGAAAATTAATAGGAAGTAATGCATGACTTTGCAGTTGTTATTTTTCCTGGTTCAGGAGGAAAAGAGAAACAGTTTAAGAATTAAGAGTTCATTTCAGGTACTTTATATAACAGAAATTACCTATCAGTTCTTAATGAAAGCAGAGCAACACAGTTTGAAATATAAATGGAGTTAAACTTGTCAACAAAGTAGACTTATCAGAACACTTCTATTAAATCGAAATTCTACCAGGTTGTAAAAAGTTAAACATAAGGGAATAAAATGTGTAGAACTCACTCGATTCAAGGAAGTACTTTGAAATATTCTCAACCAGAGAGTTTAAAATGATATTAAATTGTGTAAACTACTACCTGCAACTGCAAGCTATATCAGGAAGTTAACAAATATGTGTCTCTGGGTATCTATTCCTATGCAACATGTAACAAATCAATGGAATAGCCCTCATTCAAAAAAAAAAATAGACATCATCAAAGTCTGGGTGAACCTATATAATGATATACTCTAGGGCATTTCCAAACTGGCAGGGCAGAAAATGACAAGGGATACATCATGGACAGAATGCAAAGAGCAGTAAAGAAAAACCAAAAGGGAAGAAAAACTCAGAAATCAAGATGGTCGGATAAGGGCAACTATAATATGAGAATATCACATTGAACCAGAAGAAAAAAAAAACTGTCATTGATGCTTTTTGAATTAGGTATGATATTATGGTCAAAAAATATCACCATCATTGAAACATGTTAAGGGACTGTATGTATATCTAATTTGGATCTCAATGTTATCCTCTCTATGCAGCCATGGACTTCTCTGACTGTGCCACATGTGAAACTTAAGACCAACAGAAGCTAAATGACCTGCCTATAGTGACAACTCATAAGTAGCAAAATCAGAATTCAAATCTGGCTGTCCTGACTTCAGAAATGATTTTTTTCCTCATATACCAATTTCCAAAACAATGAAGAATATATGTACTGCCATTCTAAAATATTTGGTAAATTGTTAGCCAAATATCTGAAAAGCCTGTGTTTGAAGCAAGCATCTGAGAAAAGTATATGCTTCTAATTTTCTTTAAAATAAAATTTTATATATAAGGACTTGATCATTCTGAAAAACAGACTTCAGTTTCTGATCTAATTTATTAGGATCAGCTAAAATGCCAACTCTACTTATCTTACTTCAAAGTTGTTGGGTGATAGGAATCAATTTGAATAGTAGAAATAAACTGGATGATCCACTTGTTCACAAAATCCATAGAACTACAAAAAAAATCCTGCTGTGCCTTTTCTCTAATAACCTGTGTTTTTCATGAATATACTAAAATATTTGGTCTTGTATTTAACAGTGCTAAAATTCCAGTCCTTAAATGTTTGTAGAAAAATAGCACAGACATCATACATCTGATCACTTAACATATATTTTAATTTTTAAAAAGAAATGCAAAAATATCTATAATGTAATTTCATATGTGAAGAGGAGAAACTTCATCAAAATCATTTTCTAGATTTGCCATTTTTAAGTCTTAAAATAACCTGAACCATTAAAATGAATAAATGGGGGGGAAAACTTGATCTCAGGATCTCAGTGTCTCACCATGTGGACATTCAATATTCCCAATACCATTTATTGAAAAGACTGTATTTTCCTCCTTGTGGGTTCTTATCACCTTTGTCAAGGTGAATTGTTCATAGAGGGGTTCACTTCTGGGACCACTATTCTGTTCCCACTGCTGACTGTATCAATTTTATTTCAGTTTTATGTGCTCTAATTACTATATTTTTGTAATATAGTTTCACATCAGGTATTGTGATGCTTTTAGATTTATTCTTTGTGCCAAGGTTGCCTCAATTATTTGGTGTTTTTATATTCTATTGAACTTTGGGATTTTTTTTCTATTTCAGTTAAATATGTCACTAGAATTTTGAAAGAGATGGCATTGATTCTGTAATCACTTTGGATAGTACAAACATTTTGACAGTATTAAATCATCAAGCCCACAAGCATAGGATGTTTCTACTTCTCAGTTTCTTTCACCAATGTTTTATATTTCTCAATGTAAATATCTTTTATTTCCCACCTAACTTTATTTTTAAGTATTTTCTTTCTATTACTGTTGTAAATGGATAGTTTTCTGGATTTTTTTTCAGATGCTTGTTAATGTGAGGGGATACCACTGATTTTTGTGTTTTGATTATTTATGTGATAACTTGTCTATATTTGTTTATTAGTTATGATTACTTTGACAGACTAGGCTTTTCTATTTATAAGATTATACTATCATCAAACAGGAAAAGTTTCACTGATTATTTTCTGATTGGGATTGTTTTTATATTTTCTTTTGCATAACAGATCTGATAAAGACTTCCAATTCTGCATTTAATAGAAGTGGTGAGAGTGGGTGTTCTTGTCCTGTTTCAGTTCTTAAAAGAAAAACTTTCAACTTTCTCCTTTTTAATATGTTTGCTGTGGGCTTATGCTAATTGATGGCTCTTATTGTGTGGGGGTACTTTTTTCTATACCTAACTTTTTGTTAGTGTTTATCATGAAAAGATGTTCAACGTTGTATAAGACTTTTTTGGCATCTAATGATATGATCATATAGTTTTGTCCTTCATTCTGTTTATGTGATATATCACATTTTGTAGACTTGCTTCTGCTAAGCTATCATTGCATCCCTGGGATAAATTCTACTGGATTATGTTAAATGATTCTTTTAATCTGCTATTGCATTCAATTTGCTATATTTTGTTGAGAATTTTTGCACCTATGCTCATTAATCACATTCTTTTTTTGATTTTGTATTTTCTAAGCTAAGAAGGCAACTATTTTGATAGAATTCTGAGTCCTATTATTTCTCACTTAGTTGATAGAGGATGAGGCTCAATATATCTTAAACAATTCTTTATGTGCATTTATTGGACAAGATTATGAAAGTGCTACTTTGTCACTGGGCAGCCACCATCAAAATGAGACAATATTTCCATCCTTTCTCAAGTTCTTTCAGTTGCTCTCTTCATACTGTGTTGATACCGTACTTCTCCCTTTCTGATTTTCTACCACTACTGCTCCTCAAAGTTGCTGTCTCTTGTACCACACTTGGTGCTCTGTCTCCATGTTCTTAGGAAGTTCCTTTGACCCTTTTTGGCCTGTGGTTTCCTGTGTGCCCTATTTCTTAAAATTCTTGTTATATGAACATATTCCATATGGCAAAATACAGTTTATATGAAAATGACTAAATACTGTTTGATTCTTTTAAGAGACTTAGAATTTTGTTCCCCTTTAATACTATGCAAGGCTTAACGTGCTGATTGAAAAGTTGTTATCTAAGTAAGAGAAAGACAGGGATGTGCTAAGTTCATTAAATTCACAGATAATTGTCTAAATTCACTGTACCTAATTATTTACCTACTATTGCAGCATTTAACAGTGTTGTAGTTATTTAGTACAATGAATTAAGTTTTTTATCCTAACTAGTTAGTTTATTTTGGGATCTCTTGTCTTCTCTGGAAGACTATTGGAGTAAATGTTGAAGGGAACCTCAGTTGGTACCACAGTTTAGCTATTGTGCATTGAGCTGCTATGAACATGGATGTGACTGTGTCACTGTAGTATGTTCATTTTAATTCCTTTGTGTATAAACCTAGGAGTGGAATGATTGGGTCAAATGTGGAGTAAATACTTCAGGTTCTAACCTATAATAGCTGCTTTTACATAGTAGAGAAAGTCCTGGATCTTGACTAATTTAATTTGTATGCTGACTCTCATTTACCAGTTATGTTGCAATCTATGTAACTGAACTTCTGTCTGATTCTTCTGTATTTTTCTTAAAACAAGAACACCTTCATTACCAGCCTTATTTCAAGGACTAAATGAGATAAAATACATTAAGTATCTACTACTATGCTTAGCAAATAATTGTCACAGAGTAAATAATAGCTGTTATTGTCATTTTAATTACTCCATGTTAGGTTATATATTTTGGTTGTTTGCTTAGTAGTATTGTTCCTTTATCCGTGAGCATTTTAAGGATGAGAGATAGGAACATTCTTTGGTCTTTTTGATTCTGGGAGTGATGCTCAATTTCTGAAGTCTAGAGTTTTTACTTGTCTCATGCCTGCATTTGAAAAGATTGTGATACAAGGCAGAATAAGAACCCATAAAACAATTAAAATTTATTAAGAAATATACTGAAAAGTATATTTGGGAGATCACAGATAATTTTATTTATTTTGGTAAATTTGGGTAACTACTTGATATCTAAAACCATATGTGTATATTACTTACAACTCAGAAATTCTACTCCCAGAGTTTTCCATATATACACAAGGAGGTTTTTAGAAGAATGTTAGCAGTTTGTAAAAGGAAGAAATACAAACTTCTCTTTCTACCTAAACAGGTAAATTGTAGCATATTTCTACAAGGACTGTGAATATTTACCAAGTATTTTTTTTATATTAGCATGAATGAATTTCACAAACATAAAAACAAATGAAGGAAACCCCCTATATATAAAAAGTTACGTATATATTGACATATTTGTATAATGCTTTAATTCATACAAAGCATTATACACAGATGCATGATATATATATATATTACATATATGTGTACACATGTGGAAAATCATAAATCCATACATGGATAAAAATTAGTATTTTTTTTGGTGCTGGGACTCAAATCCAGGGCCTCACTCATGGTAGGTAAGTGCTCTACCACTGAACTATATCCCCAACTTGTTATTAATACAAAATGTGAGATAGCAGTTATTGTTGGTGTGGAGAGATGGGTTATGTAATTTATTTAATTTGTTTCAATATCTCAAATATTTAATGAAATAAAGCAGTAGAGTATGCATTCATAAATACATGGCCAAAAAGTGACTTGGAATTTGCAAATTGTTTCTGATCTTATTTTTCTGATATCACCATTCTTTTTAAAACTTTATCTTTAGATATATATACTTTTAGTTTGAAATTTTAAAAATTCTATTTTATAATTATTAGAAGAGATTTCAGGATCAAATGTTGGAAAAGCTGTCCAATTTTCATTTCTAGTAACCTCTTTTTGTATTTCTTTCAACCTAATTATTTAACAGCTGGAGGTGTCAGCCAGCAATATTGAATGGCATAACTTAGTAAGGCATGAGTTTAAATATTTGACCATTTGAGTGATGTCTGACTTATTGTAAATGTCGAAGAATGAACTTAGAGAACCAAAATGAGGAAAATTACTTTAATTTTAGTGTCAGTCTTCATTATACAGAAATCTTGCATATGACTCTCTTATGTCCCAAGAGAGTTATCTTCCTCATTTCAGCTGCATCTTTGACCTTTTCAGTATCATACATACAAGGTTCCTGAAACTAGTCAAGAATGAAGAGCAAGACTTTCATCAGAAGTCCCTTGCCCTTTTTTTATAATTGTGCTTCAGTAAAACCAGTGTCATGTGGTTTTCACTATATTCTCACATCAAGACTGACATCAGATCATGTGGGTAAAAAATTTTTCTCTGCATACCAAACAAGTGATCAGTGCTTCTGCAGTGTGTAGCAGCTGAGTGTCCTCTAATCCAACTCAGTTCTGATACTAAGTACTTGAATGTAGTGTCAGATCCTACAGGTTGATGGCTCAGTTCCTAAGATATAACCCTCTCCCCACTTCAAATGCCCCATCATAGGTGGTTTTGACCTGTGTTTTTGACCAATCAGCTGTAAATGGGGATTTCCACAATCCGATCCTTGGATTTAATTAAATTTGCATGAGTGGCTCATAGTGGCTCACTTAACTTTCCTTAAGATTACTAACTTGTGATAAAGGATGTTATGCAGGATTCAGATGAAGAGATACAAAGAGCAAGGTATAGGGATGTGGGCACAGGGCTTCCATGTATGACTTACTCTATAGGAATTTCCTCAAGTCAGCTCTCTGAAAGTTCCCTAAACCCTGTCCTTCTAGGGTTTTATACAGACTGTACTACACGGACCGTGTTGAACAGGGACATGATCACGTCTAAAGGTGACTACACAAAAATGGAATGTTCTAATGTTAATAGAGTGGGTGGGGCTCTGCATTCCTCTTCCCCTCTGTGTGACATTCTTCCATCCAGGATACAGGACAGGACTCCTCTGCAATGAGAAGGTATTAGGGCCAACTTAAAGATAAGGGTAGGTCAGATAATTTCTTTGTTTGACTCCAAGACAGAAAAGTAGGGTAAGTTTGGTTTCTGTGACCCACCTTGGATAAGAAAACTCCCAGGTTCTATGGCTAGCCATAGTGATGGTGTTATGAACCAAAAACAGTGCTCAAAAACTGCTTTATGTATAATATCATAAAATATCTCTTATTTTTCCTTTCACATAAAAATAATAATTGCTTGACTAATTTTAAAATAGAAAATTACCATTCATTGAGGATCAAACTTTGAACACCTGAGCCTTTGGGGGACATTCCACATCCAAACTATTGTAAGTCTTCACATTATTTTATAATGCTTATGTTATAGAAATCCATATAGGCATGGAATTGTACCCATGAATATTTCCAACTCTGCTAGTTTATGTGGGGCAACAATTACAAGGAGCACAAAACCATTTGTGAAATGAATAAATTGCAATTTAACCCAAAAAGAAATTTGAACCCAAAGAAGGTGTGTTTGCTGAAGAATTTAGTGCCATTAAAAAGCCAAGGACTTTGCACCTGGAGGACAGTAAAGATGCCTTGAGGCATTTCAGGGATTGGTCATACCCCACCCCTTACAGGCTTAAGGTGTATAAGTGTAAGTTTGTTTGAAAGACATCTTTGAGAAGAGACAGTAGAGCACCCTGTTTGCACAGGGCCTTCTAAGAAATAGTTTTCTGGGATTCATTTCCCTGTACTCAGGTTTTCAGGTGGTCAGAGGTTGCTGGAGTCATGATCCAAGGAGGACCAGCTACTGTCTAAACTGGTGGAAGACCTTGGCTTCACCACATGAAGGGAAGCCTTCATGTGTCCTGTTCTTTAGAACAGAATAAAAGAATTGTGCAGTCATGGAGGTTTCCACCAAGACTTCAAGGGAAATCCAGGTAGGATAGGCAGTGTGTGCACCCAGATCAAACTCCCTGAACATACTGCCTGAGAGGAAGATGCATGCAGCTGTGATAGTGAAGCTGGAGCCAAAATCAGGTGCCCAGGTTATAAAAACTCCCCCTAGAACTTTTAACATCTGCCAAGGAAAGCCACAGGCAGCAAGAAGAGCCAGCCTGAAACAGTGGTAGTGTGAGCTGAAGCTGTCAAGGACACAGGGGCAGGCCCATCAAGCCTTTGGTGCTTGCCTTATGCTAACACGTTCCCCAGATGCCAGATATGACATCTCAAGAATTTTATGTTTGCCCTTCTGTGTTTCAATGTTACCTTCGTCCATTCTTACCTTGGTATTCTTTCATTCTTCTTTTTTGAAATGAGAATGTTTACTCTGTACTATTGTATGTTAAAAATGTGTAGCATGGTTTTATATTTTTACAGGGGCTCTCAGCTAAGAATTCTCCTTGAATCTTAGAGGAGACTTTGGATAGGACTTTTGAGCAATGCTGTTAAGACTGTGGAGAGTCTTGGAGACGGATCAAATGTGTTTTGCATTGTAAGAGCTACAGGAGCTTTGGGTGCCAGGGCAACATTCTGTAGTTTGGATCTAGAAGGTTCCCAAAAGACTCATGTGTTGAATGCTTGGTCCCCAGCTGGTGGCATATTGGGGCATGGTAGAAACTTAAGGAGGAGGGACCAAAATGGAGGCAGTAGGTCACTGGGAATGTGTCTTTAAAGACCATATCTTGACTTTGTTCCCTTTCTCTCTGCTTTCTGATCACCATGAGGTTTGCAGCTCTGCTCCATTACATGCTCCCTTCCATGATGTTCCACCTTAATCAAAATAAATCTTTCCTCCTTTAAGTTGAATTTCTTGGGTGTTTTCTCACAGCAACGGAAAACTAACAACAAACACATGAGTCATGTTGATTATCACCGCTTTTTGTGGATCCCAGCATTTACATTTCTCTTACATCACTTTCAATTTTATGATATTTTTTAAATATCATAAGTTTTTAGTAAGTTTCAAGCTTGAATCTCCATTTCTTTTTAATCTTCTCTTTTTTCCCACAAGTCTTTGATTAGGCTAATATTGTATAGATTATAGAATGCAATGTTATCAAATAATTTTATTATGTGGATTGATAATCCCTTCAATAATATATGAGAACTAAACATTTGTACTTGGTGAAATTTTCAAAAATATTTTAAGGTATACCAAGTAGTTTTAAATAATCAGTTCAGCTATAACTATTGACATCCCACAAAGATATGTGAAAATGATCAGAAAAGAATAGTGTTTATATCCACTCAGAAAGTATTGACTGACTTCCATACATGTACCAACCACCATTCTGGGCCCTAAATTGAATTGATGAGATTATGAAGATGAGATAACATAGTCCTTGCCCTTAAGGAGCAAAAAACACTCTCGTAATAAAAAGTAGCTTTAATTTTACATGTACTCTTATAGTGCTCATTGCTTCTCATTTTGTGCTTTAAATATTTTTCTTGTTTAATATGTACATTTTCCTGTGATTTGAATGCATCCCTACTCTTAAGCCAGTGTGGGTTAATGCAACAAACTAAACTGCTGATTCTAGGTCAGCAAGAATTAACACTTCACACATCAAAAGCTCTTTATCCTGAAATATGTGTTGTTGACTCTGTTATGAACTTTCATTGTCATTAGTTTTGACAGGGAGAGCTTTTGGGTAGGCATTTTTAACCTATAGTACCTGGCAGCAGTAATACAAGTGATGATGTTCAACCTTCCACAAAGGAACAAAAGAAAATATTATGCAGGATCCCAATGCAAATTTTAAAGGCAAGGACCATAGCGACTCATGTTTATAGTCTCTTTAGTTCTACTTGGGCCCAGAATAGTGTTTTTTCACATGATAGAGAAGGCCATCAATGCTTTCTGAGTGGGTACATATCCTATTGGTCAGAACATTCTCACATATTCTTCATGGATAGCCTTGGCACTTGAAATGAATCAGTGCCCCAGCTCCCAGGGACTCAGAGCCTTGACTGAGTTGAGCATTCACACTTTCCAGTGCCTGAGCTGATGTGGTGGGTCCTACCTTGAGCAGCTGCCTTCTTGTCTGACCCAGGTAGTCACACCTTATTGACCCCAAATGATGTAATACCCATCTTTCCAGGAAATCAAAGCCTTTTCTTAGCTGTGTCATTCCCCACTCCAGACTTAACAGCTCTATTACCCCATCTTTCTGAAATTAGATAAGCCCCCAGAGGATAAGCTGCTTATGCACTTACCCCTCTGAGTTATGGAGTCAACAGTGTGCTGCTCCTACTGAAAATGGGGCCCAATCCACAGTTGTGTCCTGCCATTCCTAGTCCCTTACTCCTGGTGCCCTCTGGCCTCAGAGACTATCATACTGTAGTGTCCCACCTATCAAGGAATCAGTCACCACAATGTGGTACAGTTTCTCATGGGGCCTAAGTTCCTGCTGTACCCTATTAACTCTGTCACCAAAATTACAGCCATTCCCTGCTCCTGGAGCCCAAGATTCTGGAGCACCTTTTCTCCTCACAGTCATGCAGGTGCCATGCCTGTCTTCCACCCTAACCCTCAGCAAGCTGAGTCATACCCTGGCCCGAGCAGCTGAGTTATGCCTCAGAGTCATAGACCCTGGCTTTGTGGGCAATCACTATCCACTCATGTCATTCCTAGTGTCTTCATTTTCTTTAATCAGAGTTTTATAATTACCATTGTAGAGGTCTTTCACCTTGTTGGTGAGATTTATTCCTAGGTTTTTAATTTTATTTTTTGAGACTTAGTCGTAATGGAATTGTTTTCCTGGTTTCTTTCTCAGCATGTTCATTCTTGGTGTAGAGAAAGCTGCTGCTGATTTTTGTATGTTGATTTTATATTCTGCTACTTTGATGAATTTATCATTTCTGAGTCTTTTGGTGGAAATTTTAGGGTTTTCAAAGCATAGACTTATATCTGCAAACAGGAATAATTTGCCTCATTCCTAATCATTTTACTTCTTTAACTTGCCTAATTGCTTTGGCTAAAATTTCCAGTACTGTACTGAGTATGAATAGTGAGGGTGAACATCTTTGTTTTCCTTCTTATTTTAAACAAAATGCATTCAGTTTTTCTGCATTCAGTGTGATATTGGCTATGGATTTTTTCACATGTGGTCATTATTATTTTGAGATACTATCTTTCTATATATACTTTATTTAGGGCTTTTATCATGAAGGGATATTTAATTTTGTCAAAATCTTTTTATGTATCTATTGGGATGACCATGTGATTTTTATTCTTGCTTGTATTTATGTGTTGCCTTATGTTTGTGAATTTGTATAGTTTGAATCATTCTTGTATCCTGGAATGAAACCAACTTGATCAAGGTCTATGATCTTTTTAATGTGTTGTTGAATTCAATTTGCAAACATTTTATTAAGAAATTTTATATCATGTTGCTGTATCCTTATCAGATTTTGGTAGCAGGGTGATATTGACTTCATAGAAAGAGTTTGGAATATTTCCTTATCCCTCCATTTTATGGAATAATTTGAGGGTCATGGATATTATATCTTCTTTAAAAGGCTGATAAAATGAATCCGTAGTCCTGGGCTTTTCTTTTTGGTAGACTTTCACTACTGCCTCACTCTCATTGCCTATTATTAATCTATTTCGTTTTTTTTTTTTTTTTTATATCCTCTTGGTTCAATTTTGGTGGGTCCTATGCGTTCATAAAATTTTCCATTTCTTGTAAATTTCCCATTTATTGGCATTTAGTTTTTCAAACTATCCGCCAGTGATACTACAGATTTGGATGATACATATTTTAGTATCAACTTTTGTGTCTTTTTTATTTGGGTTTTTGCTTTCTTTCTTTCGTTAGTTTAGCTAAGGCTTTGCCAATTTTGTTTATTACATGCTCTTGAAAAACCAACTCTTTGTTTCATTGATCCTTTGTGTTGTTCTTTTAGTCTATATATTGCTACTGTGATGTTTATTATTTCTTTTCTCCTACTGACCTTTGACTTGGTTTTTTCTAAGTTTTAGAATGCATCATTAAGTTATTTATTTAAGATTGCTCTGTTTTTTAATGTAGCACTTGTGGCAATGAACTTTTTTTCCTATGTCCTGTAGATTCTTGTGTGTTGTGTTTCCATTTAAATTTGTTTCTAGAAATTTGTATGTTTTCATTTTGATTTCTTCAGTGACAAATTTTGATTTGAAGTCTGTTTTGTCAGACAGGAGTATAGTTACTACTGCTTGATTTCAGATTTCATTGGTTTGAAATATCATTTTCTATCCTTTTATTTTTAATCTACGTATATCTTTGCCAGTGAGATGTGTTCCTTGCAGACAGCACAGTTTTGGGTCTTGTTTTTTAATCTTGTAACTTTTATAATCTTTTAAATTAATACTGTTTCATTCAGGGTTATTATTAAAAGGTGTGTCCTAATTCTTTTCATTTTGTTGTTTTTCTTCTGGTTAGTTCTCATCTTAGAGAACTCATTTTAGTTCCTGTATGTATTGCTAATGTTTGATTCTTTCCTAAAATTGCCTTATTTACTCCTCTACTGAGATTAATTTTTTCCCATGCTCTCACAATTGTGTTTATATTTTTCGTCTTCTAGAAGTAGGATTCACATCTGGTATTATTTCACCGAATAGATTTTTCTACACCTCAGTCTGTATCTCTTCCCTCTTATTTATTCTGATTGTACATCATACATTTGGTGTATAATGGTGTCCCCAAGATCTCACATATTCTGTCCTTCTTAGAAGACTTTTCAATTCTGCTATATTATCAAAGTGTGCTTAGAATTATAAAATTGATCTGCCTTGTCTTAGTTTTGTTTTGTTCAAATATAAAATCACAGGACATTGTGCAAGAATTTATTTAGAATAAAAAAGGCAGAAAAATTAAATGGAAACATTAATTACTAGTTAAGTTTAATGTGATAAGCATGATGCCATTAGAATTTTTAAAATATTAAAATGCTTAATTAGTGTATAAAATGCTAATATCCTACATGTACATGTCTCTTGGTTTGTGTAAACTGAAATGCTTAAGAAGGTCACTAGAAAGAACTTAGTTAAAATATTGAGCCTAAAATTCTATGCCTCATATTTTAGAAGCAGGTGTTAGTTTTAAAATGATATATCGTTTTTTTAAATGTAAGACTTTTAATTAAATGATTTTTATGTTGGAACAAAAGTTAACAGGTTGGGTGAAATTTTGCTTATGGCATCTGTTGCCATTTTTAGTAGGTGATTAGTCATTTTCTTTTCCTGTATGTATTTGACAGAAACTCAAACAGAGATGAATCATAGTTTCAAGCTGTTGCTCACCTCATCCCTCCCAGAAAAAGGAGAGCCTAGAAATCATTCCAATAAACCCAAGAACTAAATTCTGACAATGCCTTAAGGGACTTGACAGAAGTATTTAGCAATCTGAAAATTACAGCAATCTGTCACATTAACTTTTAATGAAAGGTAGGCTATGGAAACATAGATGTGATATTTCTACACAAATCCAAGAGAAAATCTCTCTTTAAATATATGAAAACATTTTTGCCTTCATAAATATTGAGTTGTACTTGGGTTAACTTTTATAGAGGTGAATTCATTAATAATCAGAAAATTTTATGTATATTAGATGAGGCTTTTTTTTCTTAAAGTCATGGCATTATAACAATGATTCTGTTGATATGTTTTCACAATATTATTGTATGTACATTTAAGAATCACATTTTCTTCAAAATATGAAGATGTTTTTCTAACAAAGGGACCACACATATCCTTGAAACTTTGAAATAGTCATAATATTAAGAACATCAAATTGTTTAGTAATGAAGTGTTCCTCTGCCATGTTAATATAAGCAAGAAATATAATGTTTAGGAAGTTGCCATTTTATCAGAATCAAGTTTCACTAGAGTCACCATTTAAGTAATGTAGTATCATTCCATTAATGCTTTATATCCTTCAGTCAATTTTCTAATTCCTCTCTCCACCAAGACTATATATATTTTTACTGACACACACGTGCATAAGTTAATGCCACAGAGAAAACTTATTTATGCTCATAATGGTAGCTTATTTGGATGATAACTGAAAAAGAAAAAGTCAATTTCTTCTCTTATTTATTTACTCATTTAAATATATTTTGGAGAGTCTACTATATACTGGGCATCGTTTTGGGTCTTCAGAGAGGACATTGAAAAAAACAATTTCTTGCTTTTATGGCACTTGTGCTCTAGTTGGAGAAGAAAAGACAATAACCACATAAATCAGTTCATAGACCATATGTCACATAAAAATGTTATTAAAAGTGATATTATGAAAAAATTAGACAAACATTTAAATGGCATCTGATGTTGAAGAGGGAGTATAGGATAATTTTTCATATAAGGTGGTATGTAAAGGCCCTTCTAATAGGTGGGCTTTGACCACAGACCTGTAGAACTGAAAGGAGGAATGGAGGGAGCCTCAGCAACTCTTTAAGAAGTGTTTTGGGCAATATGCTGGGGGCATCCCTGATAGATCTCAAGTATAGCAAGGGACTCTGAGTAACTGGTATTGCATAAACATGAAGGTAATGAATTCAAAAGGATGAAAAGGAGGATAGCTTATTTAGGCATATTTTTAGGATGTGGGCTTTAATTTTGAATGTAAAGGGAAGGTATGAAATAGTATGATATAGAGGAATTATATGATACAATACATTTTAAAAGGACTTATTAAAGAAGAGACTACTGGCTACTTATTAAAGAAGAGACCACCACCTGGCCATGAGAATAGCAGAGTGACAAATTATAATGCTACTGTAGAA
Source organism: Sciurus carolinensis (assembly GCF_902686445.1). NCBI lineage: Eukaryota > Metazoa > Chordata > Mammalia > Rodentia > Sciuridae > Sciurus > Sciurus carolinensis. The sequence continues at coordinate 45,823,792 of NC_062221.1, forward strand.
ATCCAGGTACATGATCAAAGTGGTTTTTAGAAGATAGTGGTTATATATTTATTGGAGGTGAAAAATGATCACATTATGAATGCATTTTATAATCGAAGTCAACAGGATTTACCAGTGATTGGATGTGTGGAAGGAAAGAAAAGACATTGATCAACAATAACCTGGAATATTTGGTCTGAGCAACCAGAAGAATGAAATGGTTCCATGGTTGAAATGGGAAAGAACACAGTAAAAACTATGCTTGCATAAGAGGAGCCTGTACGGAAGCCCTGACCTTTCAGATTGTTACATTCTTATTGTAAATCCCATTGTAGATTTTGAGTAGGAAGTTAATATTGCTTCTGGAGTTGAGAAAAGTATGGATTATGGATATAAATTTAGAAATGATAAATACATACTTATCCCATAAATGCCATGATGTTGCTCCCTGTTGGGCAACAAGGTCTGATGTACCTCCTCAGGGCCCACCTGAGGAGAATACGGGGTGAACAGGATGAGTGTCTGTGGCAAAGGAAACCCACCAGAGCCGGGAGGTCTGTCAGCACACGGGGCACAGCAGGAATCTCGTTTATTGAGGAAATCACACAGCTTTTATGTAGGGTGGGGGCTAGGCAGGAACCAATCAGCTTAAAGGTCAGCAAGGCAGGGGGGTTCACGCAGGCGAGAGTCCCATAGGACTACATGGCAAGCAGGAGCTGATCACGTTCGCAGAACTGTTGTTAACCAATCCCTGACAGTGGTCCAATTTATCGTCATTAACCTTTGAAACCGCCTTTGAGGTCTTGATCTTGCTCACTCACCAGGGAGTAAGGAGTCAGCCTGAGTTAGTTAACGTGTCATTAGTCCCAACACCATGAGTCCTGATAATCACTTAAGGAATGAAACCTGAGGATGGAGCCATGGAACACCCAAATATTCAGGGATTGAGGAAATGGGAAATTTGAAAAAAAAAAAAAAGCTGGCAACTGCGAAAGTGGTCCACTTTTTCTTTGTTTTCAGAGGATCTTTCTTTAAGAAATTCTTGCTTATATTCTTTATATTTTAGAATATTTGTGATTCATTTACCTATTTTAGTGTATGAAGAAGTTTGATTCCTTTACTGAAATTCTTTTATAAAATTTTTTATTTGTATGGAGGGGTATTACAAAATGAAACCCTAGTCAATTGTTAATTTAATTCAATTTGTACCTATGACTGCAAAATTATAGTAAGTACTGGGAATAAAAAATAACATAAGCTTCCTCCCCTCTCTGCTTGGGGAAAACAAATTTGTATTTACTGGTGACAAATAATGGTTATGTGTCAGTGAAGGGGTGAAACTATCTTAGCAATTCACACAATTATATTTAAAGTTATTCATATGCTTCTTATCTGGAAATGGGGTGATAATACCAACTGATGGAAGAATGTTAGGAGGAACAAAAGTGTCTCAGAAGTGATGGAAATACAGAATGAAAAATGGACTGCAAAGATAACTTCTCCAGGGTTTTTTTTTTTTTGATCTACGAGAGTCTTTACTCAAATTTCATTGGGATTATTGGAGAAAGTAACATTGCTTTCAGAAATATTCTGAGCTGGTTTGAATATACAAGCTAAAAGTTTTTGATGGTTTATTCAACCACATGTGGAAAGAGAAGTCAATACAGAGGGAAATCAAACCTACACGAGAGGAGAGACACTTAACATCATTTCTTTTTTTTTTTTAATTTATTTTTATTGTAAACCAATGTGATACATCTTGTTTCTCTGTTTGTACATGAAGCAGAGGCATACCATTTGTGTAATCATATATTTACATAGGGTAATGGTGTTTGATACATTGTTATTTTTTCCTTCCCCCCACCCCTCCCACCCCTCTTTTCCCTCTATACAATCCCACCTTCCTCCATTCTTGCCCCCCTCCTACCCCCCATTATTTGTCATCATCCGCTTTCAGCGAGATCATTCGTCCTTTGGTTTTTTTGAGATTGGCATATCTCACTTAGCATAATATTCTCCAATTTCATCCATTTGCCTGTAAATGCCATAATTTTATTATTCTTTATGGCTGAGTAATATTCCATTTTATATATATATATATATATGTATATATATATATATATATATATATATCACAGTTTCTTTATCCATTCATCAATTGAAGGGCATCTATGTTGGTTCCACAATCTGGCTATTGTGAATTGAGCAGCTATGAACATTGATGTGGCTGCATCTCTGTAGTATGCTGATTTTAATTTTTAAGATCAGCCATGGGGTCTATCTTACTTTCATTTCAGTTTAAGTATGAGTGGCAAAGTTGCCTTTATGTTCTTTTTAACCTCCTTTCTAATTGTTAACTTGTTATAAACTCATGTCTAGTCCTGGAAGTTTATCACTCTCTCCTAAACACCACCCTAACACTTTGCCAGATGTTACCATTTTTGTTTTTGTGTAGCCATGATTATATTTCCTATTCTCCACACAACAAATACATCCATTTTGGCCCCAAGATGGACAGTGATTTCTTAGGTGTGTGGTGCATATAAAATGTGGATGGACCTTGTGAGGCACAGGGAATTAAACTGGTTTGTCCAGTGTTATTCAAACTTTAATAATAAGTATTAGTCAATTAAGAATGGTTGAACAACTACTAAATTTAAGGCATTGTTATAGATATCAAAATATAGAAGTAGACTAAAAAACTCTGACATCAGGAGTAGGCTCTGAGACAAAAGTATGAATTGTGGTTATTTATTGGGAGTTGATCTCAGAAAGTTCTCACAGAGAAATGAGGAAGTGAGAATAAAGTCAACAAAACTGCAATATGTAGAACTCTGCAAGATGGTCTGGGACCATCTTGAAGTTCTATGAAGAGTTTGTGGGGAGTTTTTTCTTTTTTTAAAATATAAATTTCTAATCTGTGGAAAATTCTTTGATGCTCTTAAAAATTAAATCCAATATAAACAAGATTACCCTGTAAAGTTACTATATAAGATTCAATCATTTTCTTTCTATTTCTATATTTATTTACTCATGGATCAATAACAAATCATTCTCAGAACATACTTTAAATACCAGTTGTACAGAATGTGCTTTATAGTTGTCCCCAGCTCTCACGTATAGCAAGAATTATAACACTTGTACTCAAGATAAATTTTATATTCTAAGAATCTAATAACTTACTTAGTTATTGAATTATAATTACATATTAATGGGAAAAGTGAAAAAAGTCTTCTTTTAAGGTTTAAAAGCACATTTTCCTATTCCTATCACTTCCTACCTGATAACCTTCACCTGTCATAAAAGTCTATTGTACACACATAAAATATTTCATATAATATTAGTTGCCCAAAATTTGCAACTGAATTACAAATGTGGGTATATTAGTTACATATGTATAAATAAATGTACACTTACATGAAGTCTATCTGCATACTTGAAGAATTTATAATCTTGTATAGTTCCTTAAGATGTTTGGGCTTCTTTCACTTTGCCTTACCCTGAAAATGTTGGAGGGATGTTCCAATGACAAACATACCAAAGGTGGGGAGGAAAGAAAACTAAAAGATCTCTCCACAGCTTTTGTGTCCTGACAGGAAAACTACCTGTAACATAGAGTAGTTTTCAGATTCTAACTTTTAAGTGGCAGCATTCCCCAGTCCCTCAAACTCTAGGAAATTTCATAAGATCACCATCATTTTTAATTTCACATACATACAATATGCTGACTGGGTGTAATCCTAGTGGATTGGGAGACTAAGGCAGGAGGATCACAAGTTCAAAGCCAGCCTCAGGCACTTGCAATTCAGCAAGACCCTGTCTCTAAATAAAATAGAAAAAGGGTTGGGAATGTGGTCCAGTGGTTAAGTGCCCCTAGGTTCAATCCCCAGTACCAAAAGAATAAATCAAATCAAATGAAATCAAATCAAATCAATGGACTTCAGTAATTTGATAAGATCTAGATGGAAACCTTGGGCAAACTGATTCACGCAGTTCAAAAATAGGAACTATTACTTTTATAAGAAGCTCAGAACTGAGATTAACTTATTCAGTGCACACACATATCTGAACATTCGTAAGGACTTTTTCAACAAATAGTTTTAAGTAAAACATTGTATTGTATGCCATGCTGTTTTGTCTTTGAACAGGGGATCCTGTTGGCCAGCAGGCTATTCTAATCTGTGTTTTTTTGTCTAAGGGTAAAAGTGGAGATGCCTGCTGCAAAAAGAGCACACAGCTTTCTCAAGGTCTCTTCTGACTGTGAGGGTGGAACAGTTTCATCTCCAGTGTGGTTTCCTCCCTGAGTTTATGCTTCATCTAGCAGGAGACAAGTAGAACTGTAGACATGTCTGAAGGTAGAAAAACAGGTTACATTCTCAACATCTTGTTTCTTTGCTGTCTTTAGGAGTTACACATAACTCTTGCTAGACATTTTGGACACAGTCTTATATTAAATATAAATGTGAGTCAAGTGTTTTGTTTTTCATGAGGTTCTGCAGAAAAGAGAAATAAATCCTTGAGCAAAGTAACAAGAAAAAACATATCATATTTGACTAACATCTTCAGAATGAAAAAAAGGGAAACTGTTTCTCTTTTTCTGTGATAAAATTGTTCAATAAACTTTGCTTTTATAATTTTTTAAATTGAAAACTTATATTACTATTTATCTTAGCGCCTACCAATCCCTGCAAGTTTGTATATTTTACCAATTGAAATTTGTTTTTTTGCAAAGATATTTTATCTTTTGTCATCTATTGCCTGACATTCTTATCAGGCAAATTCTATTTTAAATTCAAATGATTCAATATATAATTAAATTTTCTAATGGAAAAGTAGTATATGATAATTGCCAAAAATTTAGAAAGTGTAGAGTAAAAGAAACATGATAATAACTCATAATCCTTCAGCTCAGGTTAGCCATCTCAAAATTACCATTTCAGAACATTTCCACTTGATATTTTTCTGATAAATAGTGTATATATGTTTACACATATTATAAGTACACATAGGTGAGAGACAGAGTGAGTTAAGTACTTTTCATTCAATTTGCTGTATTTTTGCATGGTGTTACAACTTTTTATAGACAGCATAATTCCCTAATGTGTGATACTATTATTTATTTAATTACTGTCCAAGCATTGGGTATTTTATTTGCTATGTTAATTAACATACCACTACAGACAGTGAACATCTGTTTATAGTAAATGAGGCTCTGCTTCCTCAAGGTATTTTAAAATAATTTCAGAAGAAATTTTCCCTCTGGGTTTCAAGTACTTTCAGTTTATTCTGAAAACATTCTTGCAAGGTTAATATTGTTTTCTCATATCTTAAACATAAACTCCTAAAAATGTGTTTTTATATTGCATATTCCAATCATTGTTAGTCCTAAATTTTTCTTATATTTTAAATCCAACAATCTTGGAGGAGAAGTGTGCTGCTGGTATCTTGATACCAATTTTGCTCCTTTTAAAAATTTTCATACTGTGTCGGGTTGTTCTGTTGTTTTTCCATATCATATGTAAACAATGCTTGAAAGCTCCCACATGAAGGAGCTGTGTGCCCTGTTCACTCTTGTAACTCCATCTGCTTGCACAGTTGTAGGCATGTTGTAAGCATCCAATAAGTATTTGTTAAGTATGTGAACTGATGAACAAATAAACATTCAAAAAGCGCTGTACTGTGCAGGCATGAAGGGATCTTCATTCACAGGTGTTCCTGGCCTCTTTCCTAGTCTTGCTTCACTCCTAGTTGCTCTATATCTTGCATTCCTTCCTAGTTCTCTATTAGGACAAATATTTGACTTATTCCTTTAGAACTGTGGTCTTTTAATCATGATTTGTGTGTGAAGGAAAAACACTCTTTTGTCTTTAGTCCATCTAAAGTAAAGTTAGTATTCCAAGAGAACTGTGGGAAAAATAATAGGTTAATTAAAAAATGAAGGTACAAGCATAGATGTGGATAAACTTTCAGACCATAGCTTTCCACAGTCCAGCTGCACAATGACTTAGCTGTCATGACTCTTCCACCCAAAGCCTTGCAATGCCCTCTCTCACCCTCGCTAAATAGTCCTTCCATCAACTTGTTTGAAACTACCTACGTTGAATTATTTGTACTTTTGTTTGAGCTTAGACTCATTTTTTATTATTTTAAATGGATCAGTGGACTTCAGACATGTGAAATGTTTATGCTTCTAATGGGCCATAACTCTGAACCTGATTTTAACCTAATGAATCTTGGTTGTTCCCAGTTCAGTTTCAAAACAAATTGATATTTCATGAATTCAATAGGATAAAAGCCTTCCTCATTAGGTTAACAAATTTCTCTCTTTTTTATTTAAACAATTTCATTCTTTCTTCACTTGAAAAAATGAAGAACATAATTGTTATATAACAACAATAATGCACAGCACAGAGATGCTCTTTTCCTTTAATCTTTAAGTGTAGGAAATTATTTTCACTAATTTAAAGGGAAGAGTAAAAGGAAAACTAACTGCCAAAACTGTGCATTTTCTGAACACATATATAAAATATATCTTCTGCTAGATTCAGGGGCGCATGTCTGTAATCCCAAGGATGGCTCCAGAGACTGATGTAGGAGGATTGTGACTTCAAAGCCAACCTTGGTAAAAGTGAGACACTAAGCAATTCAGTGAGACTCTTTCTCTAAATAAAATACAGAATAGGGCTGGGGATGTGGCACAGCGGTCAACTGCCTCTGAGTTCAATCCCTGGTGTCCTCCAAATATATATCTTCTTATATATTATATTGTATATTGCATAATTTTCCCAAACTCAGTTTCTGAAACATTATTCTCACTTTCTTCTGCTTTCCTCCAGTGATGACTAAAATAATCACCCAGTAATGGGATCCAGAAAGCTAAATGTTAAACTTGACCCCCCTCCAATGTGTCCTGAAAGTCAATGACTTTGATTACCTCAATGCTTTCATCTGCATTTGCTCCTATCATTCTTTACCATTGTCAAAATTTAGACCTTCAGCATTTCTTATTCGAGTTACTAAGGAACTTTCTCTCAAACTTAATGCTATACAGTTCGTTTCTAATATACAAAGCAGGTCATGAGTCTCCAATGTGCCCACACCTTTAAAAGAGCAAATTTAAATTAAAAACTGTGCAGCCTGCCCTTTACCTGACTTCTCACCAGACTTCCTCCCTTCCATAGGACTCACATCATCCCAGAACTTTTCTCTTGATCATTCTTCATGGCCCTTCCCGGGCTATCTTCTTTTGATACTTTAAAACAGCACAGATGGCACCTACCTCCACCAAACCTCTCCAAAACTTACTGTCTCAACTTACTGTCAGAATTAAGGAGAAGTTAAGAAAACTTTTAAAAAAAATTTATACTGGGGATTGAACCCAGGGCTGCTTAACCACTGAACCATATTTCCATCCCCTTTTTGATTTTTTAAATTTTGAGACAGGGCCTCGTTAAGTTGCTTAGGGCCTCACTAAGTTGAGGAGACTAGCTTTGAATTCACAATCTTCCTATCTCAGTCTCTCACAAGCTGCTGGGATTATAAGGCATGCACCACTGCATCTGGCAGGAAATTCATCTTGTGTTTCATAACATTTTTTAAATTTTTGACTCTTGAAACAATATTTTGATTGCTTCTTGAGTGCCTGGGTGCCTCTGCACTATAAACTCCCCGAGGGAGGGCTGGGTCCATGTCTTTAACATTTAGATCTAGTGCCTGTTTTCCCCCAGCATGTCCTGCATGCTCCCTGACATTTGTTGGAACAACAAAAATATACAAATGAGGCAAAACATGTCATAGTTGATAAAAATTACATATCAACATATGCATGTTTATACTTTAACTTTTATAAGTCTCCTCCACCCATCAATAGCTGAAATATTTCCCAACCACTTAATGACTTCCTACAAGTTTGTTAATATTCTTCTCCTATGACTAATTGCATTAAAATCCCAGAATTTCTTATTTTAATATTATAGTAATTCAACATATCCTGAGTTCCATGCTGTAATTTAACTTTTCACCCTCAGGTTCTACATATGAAAATAATGAAACATTATAAAAATTTCTAAAAGTAAATCTAAATCATTTCAGATAATACATCTTCTTACCTTGTTTCTCTGAAAACAAAACTTCGCTTAGCTTTTTCAATTCTTTAAATAACCATATTCTTTCAACTTTGTACTCTAATTTCCTTTTGTATGCTTCCTACCATCTGTTGTGTATCTCTTTTTCACTTAAGAATCATTACTTTCCCTAGTTAGCTAGTTATTCAATAGAAGGTACTTATTTTTTTAAAAAACACTCAGAAAGCAATTGCTAAAAGGAACGGTGGAGGGGAAGATTTGGAAGAAGCAGGGGGATAAATAGAATGTCTTTTTAATCTACCCTCCCTCAGAAATGATGCACTTACTTTTTTAGTGTACTTCTTAGCTTTAACTCTTTTATGCTACCAATAAGTTTTAAACACCTTTCAAATATTAACATTCAATACTACTTGTACTAACAAAATCAGTACTGATACCATCATTCCCATGTTTTTGATAAGAAAACTGAGGCATAGAAAGTTATGTTATCTTTCCCAACAAGGTAAGAACTTAGGATTTGAACATAGCCAGCCAGGATGCAAATGTATACTCTTTTAATTCCTGTGCCTCGTTGAGGAATTGAATTCTCCAGAAGGAAAGGAGGTTTCCATCTGGCCAGCTTCCTCCACCCACTCAGCACTGGGGCTTCTGTGGTGGTTTCTAGTCAACACAGCCATGTTGCTCTTGTTCCAGATATTTTCTTCCTCTTATGAGAAGGAGAGGTCTGTGAGTATCCCTCTTAAGTCTTTCCCCACCATGCTAATCCCTGTGTTTCAGTCAGCATTTTTGCTACTGTGACCAAAGACCAGACAAGAACAATTTTAGGGGAGGAAAAGTTTATTGGTGCTAATAGTTTCAGAATTCTTAGTTCATAAATGGTTGGCTCCATTACTCTGGGCCAAAGATGAGGCAGAACATCATGCTGAAAGAGTGTGGAAAGGAAAGAAGCAGGAGACATGGTCATCAGGAAACAGAGAGAGTGCTCCCCTCACCATGGACAAAATGTAAACTCTAATGGCATGCCTCCAGCAACCTGCATCCTCCAGCCACGTGATACCTGCCTACAGTTGCCATCCATTAAGTGGATTAATGCACTGATTAGGTTAAAACTCCTGTAACCCCATCATTTCACCTTTAAACTTTCTTGCATTGTCTCACAAATGTGCTTCTAGGGGCACCTCATGTCTAAACCATAATACCATGCAACTTTTCCTTTGGGTTAATGACAGGTCTGGACTGGGTAGGTGTGTGGGTTCAGCAATGCCTTGCATACTTCATTGGAGTGGTGAAGAATTGTTCATCTAACTTGCCAATAAGCTCTTTCTCACCAATCCAGGGGAAAGTAATTTTACCATGCTTGCCTAACTAGACTCAGGATGCACAGAGAGAATATATGTTTGGGAATAATGTAAGATGTCATTGGCAACAGAGCAGAGGGATAAAGTCACTTTTACTTTTTCTACCTTATTCAGCTAAGTTTTCCAACTTATTTAGAGATGGAGTGACCCAGATAAGTCTTTCCTTTTTAACACCCTATAAACTTTCTTAGGTCTTTAAAGATTCAATTCATGTGGAAAAAGGAGAAAGAATAGGCAAATGAAGAGAAGACTTTGTAAAAAGTTCAGAAAACTGGTTACTCGTGCTTTATATATTGGATATATACACTAAAACACCAATATATCACTGTACCTTACAATTTTATGTTTATATTTAGAACAGTTACTTGGAGGGACATAGTTAGTAAAGGGCTGACCCTGAGGACACACACACAAAAACACAGTGAACAGAAGTGTTCTTTCATCATTGTTGAGTTAATGATTGAAAAACTAAGCTAGTTGATCAAATCTGTGCTGTGTCTGACTAAATTCAGGTATTTATATTAGGCGGAATCCTATTATTAGCTCTGTTTTCAGAAACTAGAAAACTTGGGAAGTTTGGAAATGAGGGCAGGTAAATCACACAGGTAGATAAAGGTATAAAATATATAATTTAAATTTTTGTCTTAAGTGACATTTTATAAAAGAAAACTATGAAAGTTAATGACAAATATCATGTTCCAACTCTGCCTTCATTTCTAAAGATTTAATTAATACTGAATTTTTGGAGTGCCTTTTTACTATACAACCATGGTTTCCTACATCTGTTTTTCAGGATTAAACATTTATAAAGCAAAATGGTTTATTTGTATATTTTGGTTGGCAATTCAGGTGATTGCACATCAGAACACATTGTTACTAGGGGGCATTTTTCGGCTTAATTTTAATACCTTAACATCTGCATTTTGTAGTTGCTTGTTGACACATTTCCTTTCTCCCGCTTTCCCTTGTTTGATGATTCGTTCATTTAATGCTCCAGTGATGGGAGTTGGAGACACATTAAGCTGAGAGAAGCTTATTAAATCTTCCCTTTATCTAGTGTTTAGATTTAAGTGTTTAAACATATCTGAAAAAATGGGGCTGCTCTAAAGTGATCCAGAATTAAATGCTCTGACAGAACAGTGATGTTTTGTCCTTCGTTTGATAAATGAAAGAAATGGACCTGACTTCAGACGAAAGGAAATCTGACTGGGTCACTGAATTAGAAGCCATAGAATCAATGACTTGAGAAGAAGATTTACTTAAGGGAATATAAACTGAACAAGGACACAAAAACTCTCATTGGAAAGAAATATAAAGTGCTCCAGAAGCTAACCAAAGAGAAAGGAAGCAAAAATAGACAACATATCTCTTGAGAACAAAATGTTCAACATGTCTTTTGTTTGTTCATCTGTCTTCTTTTTAGGTAATCACAAGTACTGGAACCATCTTTAGCACTAGAATAACTAATCTCCTTTTCCTACTGATATTTCTTTCTTTCTTTTCTAACTTGCTTATGTTTTTACCTGTTTGCATTCTGTACTTTGGCTCCACTCCTCAGAGGATGTTCTTTAGCAGTCTAGGTGAATACTCATTTCTTTGGTCTAAAACTCTTTCATTTTGATGGTATTTTTGCTTTTGGATCTGCCAGGCATCTTACAGTTTACAATGTTGTAGCCTACACAAGCTTCTGTCTTGACTTTATGGGTGCATGCTTTGTTTTGTATTTCCATTCAGGACATGAACAGCCTCTAGCAAAGCCTTTTTATTCTCTCTGCCTTTGGTGGCCACCATGGCCCCTGTCACTTGGCACTAGTTGTTTGGTCAGCGTGTGCTGAATGAATTGATTCCATTAGGAAGTAGAAAGCTGACAGCCGATCAAGTGACTCCACTGAAATGTAGATGAGTGTAATGATTTTGTTTCATTCCCTAGAGATATAACATCATATTATCTTCTTCCAATACTGTGTTTTCCACTAGGCATACACACGCCTTCATACTGTTGAACTTTAAAACTCAATTTAGATAGAGAGGAAATAAATAATACGGAAAATGGAGAAGTATATTAAGGCCAGAAAAAGTTTAATAGATAATACTATTTGAAGAACAACCATGACTCATTTTTGCCTTGGGAATATATTTTTATTCTTTGTGGATTATAAGGGTCAGTCCAGGCATAGATTGAACTGGCTGGATTGCATTTTACAATGTTTTGCCTTCTGAGTGATAGACAATTTCTAATGTTGTTTTCATTTTGTTTTTACATCTACTGACTTTTCAGTAGCTACAAAATTATATTGTTTACAGAGGGATTTCTGTTCTGACATTAAAAAGCAAAAGCCTTATTTAATTGAAGGACAGGCCTTTATTTTGTCAAATGTTTGATCTCCTTTCTTTACTTTTAGTGGGTCTTAAATAGAACATGCAATAGGACAAAGAACATAAAAGAAAACATATCTATTCTAAAATCAATTTAAAATAGTAAAAAATGTTTTTCTGACTGTGTAAGATAGATTGTACAGATATTTCACAGTTATAAAAGATGTTGTTGAAGATAAAAGTGCAGAAAACATTTAGTTCATGCAGAGAATGTGGTAGGGATACTGTAATCTTTCTATCCACTTGTTAGGGAAAAAATATATTTTATTAAAGAGTGGAAAGAGAACTAGCACATAGTTATATTTCTGTTTTAACATTCTTGAAAAAGACAAAACCTTATTCTTATGATTTCCACTTAAAGTACTTGTGGTAATTGTCATTTATATAATGAGCAATAACAGTACTTTGATATTTCTGTAACTTTGGAAGGTCTACCACAGGAAAATTGGATGATATCTTGTGCATAACACTGTATCCCATGATAAACAAAAGATTAAACACACATGATATAAATTAAGAGAAAACATATGCTACTAATTTGCAGTGACATATTACTAATACATGTGTTACTTATTTTGGATACATGGGCAGGCATTACTTAATGGTAGGGATATGTTCTAAGGGATGTGTTATTAAGGATTTTGATATCATGCAAGCAATGAAGAGTGCACTCACACAAACTAAGATGGTTACCATGTAGGAAGGGAATGTGATCTTATTAGACCACCTTCATATATACAGTCTGTCATTGAGTAAAGTGTTGCTATGTGGTGGAAGAGTATACATTTATAAATAGTACATAGTCCTCATGAGCAGTGGTAATGAATATTTGTGTCATGAAAGATAAGTGATTTTACCTTTTATCTGAAAACTTTGAATAGCTATAAATATCATCAATGTGAACAGTTATTTCACTGCTTACATTTACTTGCTCAGCCATATTTATTAGACCTCTAATAAATGATGGCATTATAGAAAATGACAAACTCAGTGTGAATGTTATAATAAAATCAGGAAAATATTTAAAATGTCATGTGAAAAGTGTAATTATGGAGGCTTGTGATGTGTGCAGTGTGATACAGGGACCTTTGCATGCTCATTGACCTGGGATAATTCCACTTGTGCAGCTGTTGATCTGGCTCATGACAGGTTTTGCATTTACCATGACTATCTTCTGTTGCTTTCTTATTGTATATGATTTGTCAAACTTTTCTTTTTAATTGATACATAATACTTATACATGTTTATAGAATAGAATTTGATAATTTGATACATATATACAATGTGTAATTATCAAGACAAAGGTAATTAGCATTGCCATCTTCCTAAACATTTATCCTTTATGTTTAGAACCTACTAATTCCTCTCTTCAAGTTCTTTATGAAATATTTATGTTGTTGTGAACTGTGTAGTAGGACACTGGAACTTATTCCTTCCATCTAACTAGATTTTGGTACTCATTATCCAATCTTGTTCTAGCTACCCACTTGCCTTCCTAACCTCTAGTAATCACTATTTCACTCTCTATTTCTCTCAGTTCAAATATTTAGCTTACACATAACAGTGAGAACATGATTTGTCTTTTAGTCCCTATCTTATTTAATTTAAAATAATATCTTCCGTTTCCATCCATTTTGGCACAAGTGACAATCTTTCAGTCTTTATGGATGGATAACATTCCTTTGTGTATTTGTACATTTTCTTTACCCATTATCCATCAATGAACACCTTGGTTGATTCCATATTTTGGCTGTTGTGAATAACAAACAGTAAATATGGGAGTGCAGATACCTATTTGATACAGTATTTCATTTCCTTTGACTATATACCAAGCGGTGGTATAGCTGGATTATATTATAGTTCTAATTTTAGCTTTGGGAGGAGTCTCAATACTATTTTACATAACATCATCTGGAAATTAATTTACTCTCCCACTGCAGTGTACAGGAATTCCCCTTTATTTGCATCCTGGCCAGCATTTGTTATTTTGTAAATCTTCTTTTCAGTATAGTACTTTTAACTTGGTGGGGTAATAATTCACTGTGCTTTTGATTTGTTTTTTCCATGACGGTTAATGACAGAATTTTTCTTTATTTGTATGTCTTCTAAGAAATGGTTATTCTGATCATATGACTATTTTAAATTGGATTATTTGGGGGGTTTTGCTACTGGGTCTTTTGAGTTCCTTAATATTCTAGGCATTGATCACTTTCCACATAGATAGGTTGCAAGTATTTGATTAATTGTGAGTTGATTTTTTTTTAATGTTGTGAATATAAGGGTCTACTTTCTGTATATGGACATAAAGTTTTTCTAATACTTTTGTTGTTGTTGTCATTACTAGGGATAGAACCCAGGAGTGCTTTACCACTAGCTACATAGCAAGCCCTTTTATTTTTTTTATTTTGAGACTGGACTCACTCTAAGTTGCTGAGGCTAGCCTTGAACTTGCAATCCTCATGCCTCAGTCTCCCAAAGTACTGGAGTTACAGGCATGCACTACTGCAGCTGACTCCCTGGAGCATTTACTAAATGGGTATTCCTTTCTTCACTGTATGTTTTTGGTGACTTTGTCCAAAATCATTTGGATTTAAGTCAGATAACCTCATGAACAACCACAGAACACAAATCTGATAAATATAGTATTTATTTTGAAAGTTAGTATTTATTTCAAGAATGATTGTTGGAATTTGACACAATTTCTGTTTTTCTATCACTCTGTAATCATTGTATTTAAATTAAATAATGGGTTTTTTAGATCATATGATGGATCTTATAAATTAAAAGTACTTACCTTCAATTCCAAGTTCTTCGTGTGTGTGTACCTATGAAAAGTGAAGCTATCTCTGTTAACTGTGAGGTTCTTTAAAAGTTAACTACTGGATGATATCAGTGCTGTCTGAGATGTTGAGAGAAAGTACATTAATTCCTACAATGACTCTCTTTTGGCATTTACTTCATGAAGTCAAAATCAAATTCTTGGAGCTGAAATCTAACCAAGTAGAAATCTTAGACTTTGAGAATGTTGTATATGTAGTTAAAAATTGTAACAACAAAGAAACTAATTTTGATGACAATATGAATACAAATTTGGTAGCATACAACATTAGCATAAAAAATCAAGTTCATATAAAGTAATGAAATATTTGGAGCATAATCTATATGTTTGAAATGGGAAAGTAATAATCTAGGAAATGGAAGAGTAAATAGAATTTATAGATTACCAAAATAAGGAGAATGTAACCATTGGATATACTTCTAAATTTATAGATTAACAACAGAATAAACTCTGTACCTATCAATATTGAGATAAGTGTGTTAAGAGGGTTTAATCTGATAATAATAGTAACAGGAGATTTTATTTAAAATATATATAGAAAGTCTTACAATCTTGATATAGATTATACTTTTAAAATTGTCCATAGAACATCATATTCTAGGTAACCAAGAAAACCTTAGTGGTTTATTTAAAGAGATATTTTAATTAGATTTGTTATCCAAATCTAATATATTCAGTCACATAAAAAACTTCAAATAAACATTGAAAATTGAACCACACCAAATATATACTTTTTACATAATATTTTCTTCACACTGACCTGGTACTAAAATTACAATTATCCTGATAAAAATAAAAGGGAATTATTTATCATCAACAACCTATAGAGTTAGCTTATAGTAAAACCTCGGCTTACAAGACCATCACAGTTTTAAGTACTTCATTATTAAATAAGAAAGAAGATAAGTATAAAAATGTAAAAGCCAGAGGAGATGGTGTAGGACTGTAATTCCAGCTACAAGAGGCTGAAGCATGAGGATTGCAAGTTTGAGGTAAGCCTCAGCAACTTATCAAGACCCTGTCTCAGAATAAAAATCAGAAAAGGTCTGGGGATGTAGCTCAGTGGTAAAGGCTGGGTTCAATCATCAGTACTGAAAAAAAAATTTAAAAAATTAAAAAGAACATACTGTCCATCTAATATAATTAAAAATAAATTCTAAAGTGAAATAAATTATGAATTTATGATTATCCATAAAAAAGAAATAAAAAGAAAAATGGAACTAATAAAATAACTAAAAGTTGCCAGGTGTGGTGGCGCGCACCTATAATTCCAGTCTCTTGGGAGGCTGAGGCAGGAGGATTGTGAGTTCAAAGTCAGCCTCAGCAAAAGCAAGGCAGTAAGCAACCCAGTGAGACCCTGTCTCTAGATACAATATAAAATAGGGCTGGGGATGTGGCTCAATGGTTGAGTACCCTTGAGTTCAATCCCTGGTACTGCCCCCCTGCAAACAGCTAAAAGTTATTAAATAAAGTGTGGTTGTTTAATAAAAATAAATAAATTAGATTGATATTCTCAGAAACCCAGTTTAGGAAAGAAGAGAACAAAAGAAGCTAAGAGTACAAATATAAAAGCAAAAATTAACATAGATAAAAATATCATTAAGTCACAAGTGATAGCAGAAAAAAACATACAATTGAGGCATCAAAATTTAAAACCTAGAAGACATGGGTAATTTCTAGCAAAATAAAAAAATCTTCAAAATTTTGTATTTTGTTAGTAGGACAGCAAATTATTAGTATGGATATTCTTCAGAAGACTAGAAATGGAACCACCATATGACACAGCTGTTCCACTTCTTGATATTTATCCCAAAGTGCTGAAATCAGCATACTATAGTATGAACATTCCAATATTTATAGCGCCACAATTCACAACAGTCAAGTTATAGAACCAGACTAGGCATCTGTCACCAGATGAATGGATAAAGAAAATGTGGTATGTACACACAATGGCATCCTACTCAGCCACAAAGAATAAAATTATGTCATTTCCTGTTATATTGTTGCAACAGAGAAAATTTTAAGTGAAATAAGCCAGATTAAGGAAGTGAAGTGTCAAATGTTTTCTCTCATGTGCAGAAACCTAGCAGAAACAGGAGCTTTAAAGAAGGAATCCCATCAAAATAAAAGGGAGAACAATAGACTAAAACAAGGGGGTTAAGGGGAAGGGAGGAGTAGATAAGGGGAGGAATTGTGGAATTAAATCATCCAAATTATGCTACATGTATATATGAATATATCATGATGAATCACATTTTTAAGTATAATTATAATACACCAATTAAAAATTAATAAATAAATACAAGAAAGACCAATAGAGTAGAAGAAGTGGATCAGGGTATGGGAGGAGGGAAGGTAAAGGGGAAATACTGGGGAATGAAATGTAGAAAATTATGTTATATGTATTTATGAATATGTAATTTTGAACCCCACTATTTTGTATAACTGTAATGTATTAATAAAAACAACAATTTTATCAAACTTTAAAAAAGTAAATAGCCTAAGTTTTCTTTAAAAAATTGGAAATGTGTTTTGAGATTTTCCATAGGAAAATAAAAATACAGTACAAAAAGTGAAATTATGAATCAGTGTTATCTGTGAATGTAGAAAAAAATCAAAATAAAATGTTATAAAAGAAAACAACAGTGTATCAAAAGTTGAATATAGTATATCAGACAGGGCTAATGCAAGAGTTAGGAAAAATAATGCCATGATTCATGATGTCAGGTAGTTGAAGATAACTAACTGTATCTGGTCATGTCAAGAGCTACTGAATAGGCATTTGATAAAAATGTAGTGGCCAAACTTGATGAAAATGCTAATTAGGAGAGAAGAGAAGGAAACTAAGCAATAAATGGATAAAGATGCCATTTAAAACAGAACTCCAAACCTAAATAAAAACCAAGAATTATAAAATTCCATTAGGGAAAAATACAGTCAGAAACATTTGAAAGAATAGATGCAACTGGCTTTTTGCTGATAATGCTATATACTTAAATTTTTTTCAAAATCTAGGGAAAACAGAGCTTGATGAAATAGCTGCATTTAAGAGACAAGGAGAAATAAAAGTACTTAAATTCATTTACACAAGCAATTAGTGCCAGGAATTGGGATATTGTTTAATTTTTCTTTTGGTAACAAAACCAATGAAATAATAATTTACTAAGAAAGTAATGATGTTGATTTTTTTAAAAAAACTATAAAAACTTTTGAAGGATATTACTTAGTATTTGGTTAAGTAGAATGACATTGTTCTTTTATGTGAAGACTTTAATTTTTTTTAAAAATCAGAATATAAGTTTAAGGCAACTCTGGTTAGAATTTTGTATACTTTTCAATTAAATTTTATAAACCACATATAAAAGAAAAAATGCCTGAACAAGCCAAAGAAATTATGAAAACAGGTAACAGTGATGAAAGTTTGCCTTATAGATAGACATTCGGAAAAGACATTAAAATGTGAGGTAGATAATAGTAGCACATTAATAGTTTAAAATAATTTATTAAACAAAATAAATAATCCAAAATAGAACTGATGTTAAAAATAAGGACTTGTTCTACAATAAAGGTAATATTTCGATTTGGCTACTAATGGAGAACTTTGTTAATGACTTTGTACAACTGGCAAACCATGCCTAAGTAAAGTAGAAAATTTAACTTAAATTATATGAAAGTCAACTTTCAAAAAGATTAACATAATTTTGTAAAAATATGTATAAATAACTGTTAGAAAATTTTAGAGAAAGTCTTAAAGTCTTCATTTTCTATATAATCATAATAAAGAGTCAATCTATGAAGGGAAATCCTGAAACTAGTAAAGAAACAGAAACAAACAATCCTATAAATATAGAAAGATTAATTAAAATTATGCTTCAAATATATTTAAATATATTTAACATTGCAAAACAAGGATGGGGTGGATACATGTAATGTACAGAAAGCCTCTTCAAATTGACAAGAAAAAGACAAATACACAACAAAAAGAGATAGCCAAGGACATTTACAGATGATTAAATATAAATGGCTAAACAAAGTATGAAGAGACAGGACTCAGACTCTGTAGTTGTCAGGAAAACACAAGGACAAATATGTGAATGAAACCAATGGGCATGAGTAGAAGAACGAACATTTCATGATATCCTCTAAAGTGTTACTTTTGCAATCCACTTAATAATAATAATCAGAAAATAAATAAAAATCAGAAAATGATGCGGAGGGATTTTCAAGTGGTGAGATTAAGTAGTAAAAGCAGGATATAAAAATATGTGTACATTTTTATCTTACCACTTTTTATTGTAAAAGAGTTTATAGATAGGTATGTGTATGCATGTATGTGTTCTAGGAAGAGGACTGAACAACACATGTAATGTACATTACTATGTAATTATTTATCACATTATCTATTAAGAATTCATAAATTATCAACATGAAGTATGGAATAGGGAATGTAAGTAAACAGGACAAAGGCAAAACAAAAGGGAAAAGAAGAAAAATTAAGGAAAAAAGGAAAAGTTAAAAAAAATCACAAATTATGTCAGATGATGAATATTACATGCATATATATAATTAAATTATAAAGGTAAATGATAAAAAATATTAGTCCCCTAGATTCATGTTTCCTTTTCCAGTTTTCTGCTTTGCTCTATTGCCTATGTCTTTTTAGAAACATCTTAAATTTCCAAATGAACATATTTATATTTAAACTTTAGATGCCTTTAAAATTACTATAATTATAGAGGCTGAGCAGGATTTATTTATTTATTAATTGGCATTTTCCATAATTACATTTTTGGTGTTTCATTAAGACCTAATGTTTTCCGTGTTGTAAAATTTTATTCACAGTAAATTAAATCTAATATTTGAAATAAAAAGGTCCATTAGCTCTGAGCATTCTTTATATTTTAACAAGTATAGAAATCCTGTAATTAGACCAAAGAACAAAACTTTTGAAATGGAGCAGTTTATTTCAGTAAAGCTTTCTGGAGTGGTGGTGGGGGGAAGTGCGTCAGTCTAAAGTGATACTCATTTTAATTTAATGTATTGAAACTCTATTGGAAAAGCACCAAATAAATAAGAATACCCCAGAGTCTTTATTATGTTTTATACACATGCTCAAAAATGCTCTGGAAGAATTGAAACTTGAATAATGGACAGAATTTGAATAGAAAAAATTTAGGGAGAAGGCATCCCAGATGGAAATGAGTTATTAGAGGAATCCAAAAATTGGCTCAGTAATTATATTTGATCAAATGCTGACATTGCCTACTGAATCTAGAATATCCCATTTAGACATGATCTCTTTGTCTAACTTTTGCACGCATGCCCCTATTATATAGCAACATGTCTGTTATTTTAATACCCTGTATTTAGAACACTTAGAACATTTGTATTTAGAATTATTCAAGATGAACTACTAACCATTCCTAGAGATTTGTTATTTCCATTACCATCATATTTACATAGTGTCATATATTCCCTGAAATTATACCATAATTAAAGTAAATCTTGAATATGCTATCTAATGCTTTCTCATGCTAATTGAATCATTGTGTTTAAATATATAGGAGTTGCTTATTTACCAAAGACAAATTAATGTAAAGATAGCACATTGTGATGTATAACTGTATTTCTTAATGGAAAAACTATTAACTAGGCTCCACTCTTTCAAGTCCCATTTACAAAACGATTTGCCTAATCCAAGAATTGACATTCCTCCCGTTTTTTAAATGCTACTAATGCTAGGGGTGAATTCCATCATTCACAGAAGGAACTGCTTAAATACTAAGAAATAGCTATATGTTGGAAGTGTCTTATTTTTTATCAAGATAGTTGGCATCATTTGGACACAACTTAGGAAAACTGTTTCTTGTTCTCAAGAGAGGATTTTAAAGGACATTTTATTGCTCTCCCCTGAAAAATAATAGCAGTAAAAGTAGAACAGATGAAACACATCAATCTAGAACTGTTTCTATTATGTTTAGTAACAAGATTTCTATGTAGTGCTGTGCCCATTAAGGAAGCAAATAAATGCTAGCTTATTTCTTATATATTTTGTAGACATCTATACACTAGGGACCTAGTAACTGACAATCACACTGTAATGCGATTTATAATCACACTGTAAAGAGTTAATTAATCAAGTCATAATAAGATGAAAAATGGGTTATATTCTGATAACTTGGGACATGAAAGAAAAAAGTTAAAACGGTCTATTATGTTTAAATCATGTCATGATTTGATTATTGGGTAAAATCAAATCTCCTAAAGATATGCAAAGAGAAACATTACGGAAAATAGTGTGTCTTTCCAAGTATGAACAATGACACATCATGCATCAGGAATCAGCCAAAACAATGCATCATAAATTAATTTGTTCCTCTTTCTTCCTTCCCTTCCTTCCTCCCCTACTTCTCTCTCATTTCTTCATATTTACTTCTTGTCTTTTTTGATTGCCTACTATAGGCATACTTTTAAGTCTGCTTTCCAAGAAATAATCTGTAATAAAATAACTTTAGAAGTCGGTTTCTACCCTCAACAAACATAGCAAAAGAGCTTCTGGTTCAAAAAGTTCAGGTGAAATAATTAAATGACCTTAGAAAATTAAGTAATGCTTTGAACCAGATGTTCAGTGTTGAGAGGACAGAGAGTTTAGCTTGACTGGCTTTCTGGAGTGAGTGAGGAGACAGGTAATGCTGGTGGCAGCAACACGACAGTCGTGATGGACAGGCCTGGGAGACATGAGTAAAAATTTTCACTTCCCACTTATGGAATATTTGGAAGAATTTGAATTGCATAGTTTCCATCTACAAGTTACTTATTGAGTGCTTATGGTATGACTACAGAATACTAAGCAGTTTGCAAACAGTACTTCTTTTGATTGCCTAAGCAACTTAAAGAAGCAGGAACCATTCTGAGACATGAAACTTGAATAGGCTAGAATATGTTGTCCAACATTTTACATTTAGAGAGTAAAAGACTCTATGCCAGATTGGTTCCCAATATTTATTCTTAAATATTGTGATGGACTTTCTGTGAATCATTAAACAGGTGTAATTATTATAGTAGATCTGATTAGAATTGAGACCAAACCTAAATACTGAAATGTAGGGTTTAAGTTTGTCTTATTGGTGGTGAAAAAGATTATGGGTAACTGTAAAGAAACTATGAAATGAAAACAAAAGTTATACTTCATGTCTAGAATCTTTTCTTAGACCACAAGAAAGTGGTCATTAAGTGGTCACTTAGACCACTTAGTGTGGGTCAGGTCATATATGAGCTGTGCTATCTGCTAGTCAAAAGTTTACACATTGCCTGAGAAATTAGGTAATTAATTTATCATAATCAAATGACTGTCCACTGCTACTGAAAGATGACATAAATCTGTCTTTGAATCGGGTAAGTGCAATCTCGATAGATAACTGCGTTTACATAGTATAGTAGGTACAGAAGACAGATTGTGATGGATTAGGGGGAACTGAGTGGTCATGAGCTAAGTCCTTTATAGGATTTATCATATTTAATCATAGCAACCTGATAATGGATGTAAATATTATTATTTCTATCTTCCAATAAAGATACTGTGGCTTAAAGGGCTTAGTACCTTGCCCAAGGTCATTTAGTAAGTGGAAGAGTAGATATTTGAACACATTTTGTCTCTAGAATCACACTTTCAATCTTCATCAATATGCTGCATCCCTCTCTGACATGAAGTGGAGTATCCTAGTAACTTCTAAACTTTATACCTATATACTACAAGAGGGAACTTTAAGCCAAGCACAGTGGTGCATACCTGCAATTCCAACAACTCAGGAGGAAGATTTCAAGTTCTAGGACAGCTTCAGCAAATTAACTGTCTCCAAAAAGTCTCAAAGAAAAAAATAATAAAAAAAGAAGAAAACATCTAAAGAAAGGTATGTAGCACAATGGTAAAGTGGCCCTAGGTTCAATACCCAGTACCATATAAAAAAAGAGTTAAATCACGATGCAAAATTTTTAGTTAAATTTTTATTGTTAAATCACAATGCAAAATTTTTTTTGTTAAATCACAATGCAAAATTGCCTAATGGCTTTATACAAGTAATGGGAAGAAAACCATTGTGCAAATTTGAAAACTAGATTGCCACTGTTATATTTTACAAGAAATATATATTCAATATGAAGAAACATGTATGTTTTTATAACTGAAATTACTTTTCAAAACAAACATCAAGATATTTTGAGAAGAAATTCTGACATTGCTTTTATGTACAGTGTTTACTATTGTCATTTATCTGACAGAATTTTGCCTAATGACTGTAATGCATTCATAATTTACATAAAAGTCATAGAAAAGTAGACACATTTCTTAGAAATCAGTCTTTGATATGGTATTGACTTTCCTAGCAGAGCTGAAAATTCTGTGTGTTTCAGAAGCAACATGCTTCCAGTAAAGGATAGTTTCCTGACAGTTATTTATCTTAAGAGGCTACGAACCTTTGGATTAATTGCATGTTTTGTACAAATGTCAGATACTTATTTAGTTTTGATGGATCTTTTCATGTCCTGTCTGAGCTTTAGGTGAAATAAGGTATTGCTTATCATCAGTCTTCTTTGGCTGACCCCTGAGAAATAAAAAATTGTATGTCATCAGAAAACCATTTTTTCCCTTATAGAGTCTTCAAGAGACAATAAACATATTCTTGTCTTGTTAGAACCATGAAGATAGTAGAGATATTAAGAATGAAATTTGAGCTATTTTTTCATTCTTAGTAAATTCACAACATTAAACTATGTAGATAATACAACAAAATGTAGTTAGTAAAGGTGTCATTTCATTTCTACACATTCCTTGTTAACTTATTCCCTAACTTTTAGGATCTGCAACTTAGCAGTATGGACATCCTTGTACATTAGTTTGAATCCCTATACATAAATGCTTAATTTTGTTGTGGGACTTTCATGAGATGTATTCCTGTTATTTAATGGTGCCTCCTAATTACTTATGAGTTCACAATATTTTAGACAATACAAATGGATTCCCTGTACATGAGCTCATCTAGTGGTCCCTAGATACCACAGCTCCTTCTTTTCTAGCTGAAGTCACCTTTACCTATATGTAGTATAACTGCCTCAGCTTTGAAAATCAGTCACTAAGAGGAGCTATGAGAGCCTCTAATTAAATTGAACTTTCTGAAAAGCAGTTTTCTCATCTCTAATGTTTTATTATAACTATTTTTGAGGATTTATGTGAATATTTATAACCATCCTTATTATTAGTGCTAGTTCATCAATAATCAGATATCATCAAAATAATCTTCTTTCTCCTGTATTAATATTACATCTCTTTTTCTTAAATAAGATTCCAGCACTTGAGTCACAATCCTGACACTTTGCTTGTTTCCTTTCCTCATGGGACTTTTACTTGCATATCTTGCTTTTCTGTGTCCAGGCCCTGAAGACCCCAGGTTTGTAAACCTGCGCAAGATCCCTGCTCCTGCTCCCTGATTACCTGACAATTGACTGCTTACCTAGATTTTTGCACTTTGCCTTATTCTAAATTTCTTATCACCAGGCTCTATAAACCTCTCAGGTCTCATCTATGGCTTCCTTAATGTCCTTTTGAGGATCCTGGCTTCAGGAATTCTGCAAGTAATATTCCCTAACCACTGTGTTGGAAGTCACTTCAGGTGGTTATCTGCCTCATTCTTGGAGGGGATATGATTGCTCCAGATACCTAATTTATCAAATCAGATCTCGAATTTTTGCTGTACAGAATATTCTATGTTCCTCCCATTTAAAAATTTTGAAACAATCTGTAAGTTCAGGACTTGACTCTTTTATAATTAAAATGATTCTGGATAGCGCAGAAAGTAAGGTTGTGGAGATTGGGCTAGTCAGACTGACAGGCTGGGTGCTAATAAACATATTCCTGGAGAAAAATGTAGAACTAATGGAATTATCTCTAAGTAGAATGATTTCTTTTCTATTAATTTCTATGACATGGTGACATGTCAGTAGATCCTTAATGGAAGAATAATTTTAGTGCCAATTTGTAATCATCTTTCCCAAAGATAATGTAAGTACATTTTCGAGGCTGCCAACAATCTGTCACAAGTATACTGCCTGGATTCTTATTTGATTTGTAAAATTCTTTTTTGACTTCTAATATGACAAGAAGTACTATAACTATAGTCATAAGAAAAAGATGATCAATTTTGAGTGTTACATACTTTGATTCTCCATTCCCTCATCTTTTCAAATATACATGTTATTGATATTGAAACAAAATTAAATTTTGCTGCCACTATTTCTTTAGTGTGGTTATTGATTCTGTTAATTTTTAGGAAATAAGTTGAATTTCTTCAGTATTAATGAGGTTTCAAGAGAGTATTAAATGCTCTTCATTTAACAACGGATGCAGATAATTACAAAAAAATTTGTAGAAAACTAGGTAGTTCTTTATAGTTGTTACCTTTTAAAACTTCAGGTTACTAAAACTAAAATCTCCTTAGGACAAGCAGAAAATGTAAATAAATAAAGTAGCAAGTTTTATAATATGTGGGGCAGAGGCCTGTAGTGAACCGCTCATGTCTGATCTAAAACAGACAAGCAGGCTTCAAAACACACAAAGCTGTAATAATCAAGGTAGCATGGTGTCATAAAACCCAACACACAGACTAAAGGAACAGAATAGAGAGCTTAGAGGTAAACCTACACATCTATATTCACCTTCTTTTCAACAAAGGTGCTAAGAACATTCTCTGGAGAAAATACAACCTTTTCAAGAAATGGTTTTGGCAAAAGTGTGTATTCACATAGAGAAGAATGAAGCTAATAAGACTCCTATCTCTCACCAGTTACAAACATCAAAGCAAAATGAATTACAAATATAAATATAAGATCTGAAACTATGAAATGATTAAGAAAAAATAGAAGAAATGCTTCAGGACTTTGAATAGACAAAGGGTTTTTGGACAAGACCTCCAAAACACAGGAGCAAAAGCAAAAACAGACAAGTAGAATTGCATCAAACTAAAAAGTTTCTATAGAGCAAAGTAAATATCAAGAGTGAAAAGATAACATATAAAATTGGAGAAAATATTTGCAATGTATGCATTCAACAAGGTATTGATATCTGGGATATACAAGAAACTAATAACTCAAAAGCAAACAAAGAAAACAACCAATTTTTAAAATGGGCAATGGAGCTAAGTAAATGTTTCTCAAAAGAAAACCTAGAAGGTTCAATAGATACAGTAAAAATGCTTAATGACATTAATCATAAGGGAAATACAATTCAAAAGCACAATGAGGCAGCACCTCATGCCACTAAGACTGACTGTTATCTGAAAGACCAAAGGTAGTACATGCTGGTGAGGATGTGGAGAAAAAGGAACTTCTGCATACTGTTGGTAGGAATGTAAATTAATATAGCCATTGTAGAGAACAGTATGGAGGTCCTGCAAAAATTTAAAGACAGAACTACCCTGTGATTCAGTAATTCCACTATTTTGTTTTTATATCCTAAGAAATTGAAATCAACATGTAGAAGCAGCATTTGGATGTTCATTGCAGATGAGACTCCCGTGTTCATTGCAGCACTATTCATATTCAAGAAGTGTCCATCAACTAGTGAATGGGTAAAGAAAATGTGGTATGAATTATGTGTATGTAGATACATTCTGTATTCATCCCATATACTGTTCAGTCATCAAAAGGAATGAAATTCTGTCATTTGCAACAACATGAATGGAACTGGAGATCCTTACGCTAATTAAATAGCCAGCACAGAAGGACAAGCACCACATGATCTCACTCATTGGTGATATCTAAAATATTGATCTCAGAGAATTTTAGAGAAGAAGGTGCCTACCAGATGCTGGTAAGGGTAAGGGTAAGGAGAGATGGAGTAAGGTTGATCAATGGGTATTAAGGTACAGTTAGATTAGAGTAAGAAGTTCTGGTGCACTATTATACAGGATGGTGACAGTAGATAACAATGCACTGTATATTTCAAGAAGAAAGAAAGAAAAATTATAAATATTGGAAGAGATAAATGTGTAAAAATCTTCTAGTTTTAAATATTGGTAAAACCCAATATACAGGATCACCAAATACAGTTTCACAGAAACAAGTTTTCTGTGTCTGGAATGTATTTGTCACATTTTATGGGTGTTTTAGGTATTCTGTATACTCTTGTATTCAGATTATTTTTTTGTGACAAAATTGCATTCAGAAAAAATTCAGAACAATTGCATTCTCTTCATTTGCTTCTGGTCAGACATGTGCTCAGTATAGCCTAGCTAGATACACATGTAATGATATACAGATGGAGATAAAGAAGAATAAAAATAAGGACATTGAAATTCTCTGAGAGAAACCCTGAGGAAAGCTTGCCTCTAGAGCATGTGCTCAGTTTCAGTTTGTAGTCCTTCAGAAGATTTTTTTTTTTTTTTTGAAAAAATAATGGCCAAAAGAAGTAACTCTGCTTTACCCCATGTTCTTGTTTAGGATTCAAATTAGATACTTTTGTTATGTTAATTTCATTTGTGCCAAAACCTTTCTAGTACTCTCAAAGAGCATGATTTAATTTGGAAATCTATGTATGTGATTTTTATATTTAAATCTAAAAATGGTTTGCTGGCCATCCATGAAAAGTAATGGTAAAGGTAGCAATTAACAGAAGTTGCTTGGTTGGTACATATTTCTCACAGCTTGATGGAGTTCATAGAGTTATATAACAATAAACTGTGAGAAGAACAGGGACTATCAGAAAAATCAGAACTGTAGTTTGAACTATTATGCCTCCTTGAACTAGTCATTGAAGCAAACTATGAAAATAAGCTTGCACCCATATTTCCATGAATTATGAATAGAGATTTGGAATAGTGGGTTCTGTAAAACTAATTCATTTTCCTTTGATATTTTCTTAGGGTTTTTGTCTTCATTTGGGTTGGAATTTGATAGAATATCCAAACATGAGCTTGGCTGAGCAGTGAGTCATGGTTTGTATATGTTAAAACCACAGAAATAGCGAAGATTATTTAAGGAAAGGGCATGGAGACATGATAGAGTAATGTTTCTCTTGATTTAACTGTCTTCAAGGTGTAGCATGACAAATTTCTGGAAATTGTTATAATATACTTCAATTCTTTGCTGGAATATATACTTTGTTTTTGTAATTAGGATACATTTTAAATTTATATTTAAATTTTATACTTTCAGTTTTTGCTTTAAATTTTTAAATTTTGTGCAAATGAAGCACACCGAATGAAAGATGTTTCCTTAAGGAATTAAGCTAATCATCTTGTTACTATTTATAAGCCAACATTTCTAAAACAACACAAAAATCTTAACACAGATTTTATTTATTTTTTATATTTTTAAATTTTCCACAGAAGACAATTAGTTAAAGGGTACTTACTAGAAATCCTTGGATTAATAAAAGAAGAAATATCCAGAATTCCAATCAGAGATTTCAAAAGATTTTATTAGTTCATTACACTTATACATGATGATAGTTGGGTTCATTTTGACATAATCATGTGTGCTTGGAATTTAATTTGCCCCATATCAGTCCCCAGTGCCCCACTTT
Organism: Sciurus carolinensis; assembly: GCF_902686445.1. Taxonomy (NCBI): domain Eukaryota; kingdom Metazoa; phylum Chordata; class Mammalia; order Rodentia; family Sciuridae; genus Sciurus; species Sciurus carolinensis. The sequence goes on from NC_062221.1 coordinate 45,852,001, forward strand.
CCTTCCCCTCCTCCTTCTCTCTAATTTCCTTCCACTACTTTACTTGTCTTCCATTAATTAATTAATTTATTTGCTTTTAATTGGTGCTTTATAGATATACATAAAGGTAATGTTCACTATAATATGTTTATACATGCACAAAGCTTAATTTTGTAAAATTCTTTCTGCATTTCCTCCCCTTTCCTATCCCTCCAACTTCCCCTCAATTTTCTTCTACTACACTGATGTTCCTTTTATTTTTGTGACATCCCATCACCCCTTTCCACCCTTATTTTGGTCTAGCTTCTGCATATGAGAGAAAACATTTGATTTTCTAAGTCTGCATTATTTCATTTAGCATGATATTCTCCATTCACCAGCAAATGCCATAATTTCATTCTTCTGAATGATTGAGTAAAACTCCACATATACCACATTTTCTTCATCCATTCATCTATTGATGAGTACTTGGGCTGTTTCTATAATTTGGCTATTGTGAAGTGGGTTGCTGTAAATACTGTTGTGGGTATAATATTCTGATTTTAGTTCTTTTGGATAAATACTGAGGAGTGGGATAGC